>NC_061808.1:2369079-2441579 GCF_021462225.1 Girardinichthys multiradiatus
GCATGCATGGATCGATGGATGGATCGATGGATGGATGGATGGATGGATGGATGGATGGATGGATGGATAGATGCATGGATGAATGGATGGATGAATGGATGGATGGATGGATGGATGGATGGATGGATGGATGGATGCATGGATCGATGGATGGATGGATGGATGCATGGATCGATGGATGGATGAATGGATGGATGGATAGATGGATGGATGGATAGATGGATGGATGCATGGATGGATGGATGGATGGAAGGATAGATGGATGGATGGATGGATGGATGGATGGATAGATGGATGGATGGATGGATAGATGATGGATAGATGGATGGATGGATAGATGGATGGATGCATGGATGGATGGATGGATGGATGGATGGATGGATAGATGGATGGATGCATGGATGGATGCATGGATCGATGGATGGATGGATGGATGGATGGATGGATGGATAGATGGATGGATGCATGGATGGATGGATGGATGCATGGATGGATGGATGGATGGATGGATGATGGATGGATGGATGGATGGATGGATGCATGGATCGATGGATGGATCGATGGATGGATGGATGGATAGATGGATGGATGCATGGATGGATGGATGCATGGATGGATGGATGGATGGATGCATGGATGGATGCATGCATGGATCGATGGATGGATCGATGGATGGATGGATGGATGCATGGATGGATGGATGGCTGGATGATGGATGCCAGGTTTTTTACATTAATTGTAGTCTCAGCAGGATGTTAGCAGCTTAACGCTGCAGGTAAGAACAGAACCTGCTTCATGGTTCTGAATTTTCATCTGAAGCTTCTGGTTCTGGTCACCCTCTGAAGGTGTTTGTTTCCAGTCATTTCTGGCTTCCTGATTGTCTGAACTGGTTTAAAGTTTAATGTTTTAGCATAACACTAGGAAGTCATCTCAATGGTGTTTACACTTTATTAAAAAGTTGAACAATTTCAATTTGTTTGTAGACCAAAGAATAATCCAGGACCGGATTGACGACATTGACTTGTTATTTATGGTGATAATGATAAAAGTGATGATTTAACTACTTATTACGTGTTTTGAGACTTTTTTAGGCAACAAAGTCAAAGCTCCACAAAGACAAAGATTGTTTTTAAACACCAGTTAGAAATTAGCTTCTTCAGGACATCAGTTACACAAACGAGTGTTTTTTAGCCCTTCTTTAACTGCATTTTCATATTTGGGAATTTATTAAAAGTTTGAAAGATGGAAAATTTGATAATTCCAACAATACTGTCAGTTTTTTGGGTTTTCAGGTCAAATTTCTTTTCACCATAAGAAACTTTTCACTATAACAATAAACTACGTGATAAATACACGTCCTTAATCCAGACATTGCAGCGGATAGTCTAAAATTACTAAAATTTAATGAATAAATTATAATTAATATAAAGAAAGACAAAAAATAAATTTTTTTAAATACATTTTTGCTGATTTTCCTTAGATTTGACCTCCTTTCTCTGCTTTAAAGCTGAAATATCCTAAAATATTCAGATGATTTTTAGAATTAAATTTATGATATTTCTTGCTTTGAGCCGCAGCTCCATTTATCAGCTTCGTTTGTGTTCTGTGAGGTGGTTCAGCTGACGGCGCCGCTGACCCGGACTGAAAACTAGCAGTAGTTGTCAATGTGTTGCAGACGGGCCATGGAGGTGTCGTCTCACAGCCTCTTCCTGCTGCAGCAGCTCAACGTGCAGAGAGAGTTTGGCTTTCTGTGCGACTGCACCGTCGCCATCGGAAACGTCTACTTCAAAGCCCACAGAGCCGTGCTGGCCGCCTTCTCCAACTACTTCAAAATGATCTTCATCCACCAGTCCAGGTAAAACACCTGGGGCACAGATGTTCTCCACACAGGTAGCCTCTCAGACGTGTCAGTGAGAAGATGTCTAGAGATGTTCAGGTCCTGCTGCACGGTTTTGGTTTATGGTTCTAGACATGAGCCACAAACCAAAGTCCAAAAGTTGGTGCCAAAGACAAATTCAGATGCTAAGACTGTAAGAAGGGACCGGAGCAGAAGGAGAAACTCTAGACGCTTTAATTGGTTTTAAATTATTTACTCTGGAGTTTTGAGGAGAAATGAAGGATGTCAAATCATTGATAAGAAGTAAGTGATCCTGATTTATCTTTTGTTAGACCATCTAAACATAATTAGGTTTATGTTACCTTGAATTAGACCAGTTGAATCTAATTCAGTTTATATAATCTTGATTAGGACCAGCTGTAAATATTTAGGTTTAGTTTATCTTGATTCTAATCTGGTTTAGGTTATCTTGACTAGGGTCAGCTAACCTCAATTAGCTTTAGTTTAATCTGATTTAGTTTATCTTGATTTGTAACGGCTGATCCTAACCTGGATCAGTATCGACTAGGACCAGGCAATACTGATTAGGTTTAGTTAATCTCAGATTAAGCCAGATAATTCAGATGTTATCTGGTTCATCTTGGTTTAGACCATCTAATTGTGATTGGTGTTGTTCTCCCACACAAGAACCATCAGCACTGGCGCTCCCCAGGGGTGTGTTCTCTCCCCACTCCCCTTCTCCCTCTACACTGACTGGACCTCAGCAGACCCGTCTGTGAAACTCCTGAAGTTTGCAGATGACACCACTGTCATTGGACTGATCCAGAGCAGTGATGAGTCTGAATACAGACAGGAGGTGGATCAGTTGGTACACTGATGTGGTCAGAACCACCTGGTGCTTAAACTGCTCAAATCTGTGGAGATGATGGTGGACTTCCAGAGAACACCACCTACACTCCCACCTCCCACTATCCTCAACAACACTGTGTCTACTGTGGACCACCTCTGGTTCCTAGGAGCCACTCTTTCTCTGGACCTGAAATGGTCCTCAAACAATGATATTGCTCACAAGTAGGTCCAGCAGAGATTATAATTCCTTCAACATCTCAAGAAGGATAACCTTCCACAGGAGTTGCTGTTCATCTTCTCCACTGCCATCATTCAGTCTGTCCTGTTTTCATCCATCTCAGTGTGGTCTGGCTCATCCACAAAACAGGACAGGTCTCTGCAGACCCCGCACATTCTGAACATAAACTGTTTAGACTTTTACCTTCAGGTGGTGCTACAGAGACTGTTTCTCCCCCCAGGTTGTCTGTCTGATGGACACCATGAACATCTCACAGTCTGAGTAGTCAGATACTCTGCTGAGAAACTAAATAAGCATATTTGCACTATTATAACCTGTCTTAAAAAAGAAAAAAAGATAAAATATTGGGTGTAAGTACATATATACTGTATGTACATAATATTTCTTTAACTTAACCTAAGTTTTTTAGCTCCTCTTATGGATCACCCTGTTGATCTGCAGTGATTTCTGATGCTCAGCCTCGTGTTTCTGTGTCTCCTCAGTGAATGTATAAAGATCCAGCCCACCGACATCCAGCCAGATGTCTTCAGCTACCTGCTGCACATCATGTACACTGGAATGTGTCCCAAACAGCCGGTGGACCAGAGCCGGCTGCAGGAGGGCATTAAGTTCCTTCATGCCTACCAGCTGTGCCGGAAACCTGGTGAAGGTGTTCCTGACGCCACCGCTGATGTAGTCCGTATGTCCAACCTGTACGGCATCCAGATCTCATCCCAGCTGGCCAACAAAGACACTCCTGGAGTTCCCAAGACCACCACGGTCTCCCGGGGGGGCCCTGAAGATGGACGCTCCTCAGGCAAGGGGTTCAGATCCCACTCCCAGTTGTCCCTCGCTGTTGGACTGGAGGGAATCCCGCAGGATCACCAGGCATCGAAACTACGCAATATCTGCTCTGTGACCTCAGGGGACGATTCAGACATCTCAAATCGCATCAAGCAGGAGCAAGTGGAGGAGGAGGATGAGGGTGAGGCAGAGGAGGGCCCCGGGGTGGGGTCTGTGTCTCCTGCGCAGGGCAGCTGTCCCAGTCAGGGCCCTTTGTTCAAGGACCGTCACCTGGTCCTCCAGTGTCCCCGCTGTGGGGAGCGCTGCTCCTCTCCAGAGGACCTGAGAGAGCACCTGTTCAGCCACGCCCTCGACCCCGCCCGCCTGATGGATGGGCTGCCACAGGGTGGTGAGCTGGAAGCCGGTGTGGAGGAGGGGCTGGCGGGGGCCCAGGTGCAGCTGGACGCAGGCTGTCTGGAAGAAGCGCTGAGGCAGAGCCAGGCACTTGCCAGTCAGCTGGCAGCAGAGCTGAGGCGGAGCCGGGGTGGAGGTGGCGGAGGTGGGACCAGCCCTGCCCCCACTGTTCTGCACTCACGCAAACGAAAGATTGCTTGCGCCGTCTGCAGTCTGCGCTTCTCTCACAAGAGCCAGCTGCAGGAACACATGTACACCCACACCGGCAAGCCGGGCCGCTTCCATCGCTACAACCGCCTCTGCAGCCAGCTCTTCCAGGGCTCCGCCCACTTCTGTGAGGGCATAGCTGAGCAAGGGGGAGGGGGCGGAGCTTCCACTGGGCTCTCTGAGGACGCCAACCGGGACACTCAAGACAACGGGAGCTCGTGCTACTCGCTGGACTCCGAGGTGTCCCAGGAGAGCGTGGACGGCGTTCCGGTCGAGTAATGTCACTTGATGATGTCATGGTTAGGGACATGGATTGGAGGCTTGAGTTCTCCTGAAGGCCGTGTACCTGTGCAGGTGTGTGTATGTTTGTGAGTGTGTGTGTGTGTGTAAATCAGTTGTGTGATCATAGTTCTTTCAGCAGAGCTTCAGTGATGAAGTGGTTCGTCCTTCAGAATCAGCAGTCATTGATCTTCGTCCCACTGTCTGGAAATGCACCAGCTGAGATGCTCAACCTTATCATTCAGAACCAATGAGGAGCATCAGATTGTGAGAAAGAGGGTGCAAGACTGCAGCCCTCACCTGCAGGTTCTGTGTCAGCAGATTCAGCCCAAGGTCAGAGCGTGAAGCTCAGTTAAATGACCACAAACCCAAGAGCTCCATCTCAGACTCTACAGGCCTCAGTTAGCAGGTTAAAGGTTAACGGTCATGACAGGATTACACAGACTCATACCAACTGTCAAACATTGGGGGAGGCTTTTTTTCCGATTGTCAGGACTGCGATACCTAATGTACTTTAGTTCTCAGATATGAGCACATATATCATCAGGAATGGTCCGTTTGGAAAGTCTCAAAGAGAAAGCGTTTTTCTCTGAAAACAAGATGGCAGCAGGACTTAGGTTAGCAAAGCTGCATCTGAATGATGGACAAGACTTCTGGGACAGTGTCCTTTGGACAGATAAGACATTTGACCATAACACACAGTACCATGTTTGGACAAAACTAACCACAGCAACACAAACATCACCTTCACCAACTGCCAAGCACAGTAGTGGAGGGGTCATGATGTGGGCTTGTTTTACACCTTTCAGTCTTTGAGTCACCCATAAACTCCTCTGTTTTCTAAAAGTTTTTGGAGTTAAATGTGAGTCTATCTGTCCAACAGCTGAAGCTTGGAGCGAACTGGGTCATCAACAGAACAATGATCCCAAACCCAGCAGCGGATCTACATCAGAATGGCTGACAAAGAATAAAGGTGTTCAATGGCCTAGTCAAAGTCCAGACCTCAGCCTGACTAACATGCTGTGGCGCGACCATCAAAAAGCTGTGCTGGAACTTCTGTAAACCTCAACAAACTGAGACAATGTTGCAAAGATTGGACCAACATTCTTCCAGAACCATGTGAGAGGTTCTTCTATGAAGCACTGACTGCTGGGGGAGGTTCTATATCCATCTTTCCCTGACGGCTCCTCTCATTATTAGACAAAAAATGACACAGTATAAGATGTGTCGTCATTTATCTGAAAATCTTAATTCATATGATTTTAGGAGGAGATTTGAAAAGGTTTATTTACTTTTTACCAGAGCTTCATCAGTCAGATGTTTACTGGCTCAGTTTGTTTTCCTCCTAAAAATCATATCATCGGTTTGCTGGTTCTGCTCTTCTGTTGAAGAATCTTAAAGGCTGTTTCTTCCTGTGTTTTGGTCCTGGTGCGTCTCCACAGACTGATTAGATACATCATTTATATGGTGCTCTATGAAGGTTAGTGGCCTGGGACCAGTTTCAAGCAGCCGATTGGATGAAATCTGAGCTGATGTCAGGGTGGATCAGGTGTGCTGAGATAAATCAGCCTCCACCTGCAGATCAATCATCCTGTTTAGATTAACTGTAAAATCAGAAAACATGACAGAATGCTCCTTTAACGTTCTCTGCTGCTGGGTTCCCAGGTCACATGACTTGCACTTATTGACAGAATTTTCCAGCCGAGGTTATTGATCGCAGATCGTTGAATGTGTGACTGTCGTCTTTCTCTCCGTATTTTGCCATGAAAACAGGAAGTTTGGTGTTGACGTGTTTTTGTACACGTTTGGTTTTTCATTGATGGAAACGTTTTGTAAATAAATGTCCTTTTCCACCAATCACGTTGCAGCTCCTTAATTTGGAAGTCTCCTTCTTCCGATCGATCAATCATTAACATCAGGCTCATTCAGGTGCTTCGTTAATCTGCTGTTAGAAGGAAATGAACTGAAAAAAAGAAGCTTTAAATCTTTTCAGGCTGTTTCACTGCAGTTTGATTTAATGCAAATGTGCCAAAGATTGGATTAATTTGGCCAAAAATACCTCAGATTTAAAGTTTTATTGTGAATGTTGATGTTTGCATGAATCATGTTTTTGTTGGAGGTGGTCGTTTGTTTGCCTGAAGCTCTGAACAGCCATGAAGGCAAGGTTGGACATGAAATGCTTGTTACCTGTGATGTTTCTGCCGATGCAACACTGGCAGATTCAGACCAGCAGGGGGGCAGCAGGGAGCTGAACAGAGCTATGTATCTTCAAATAAATCATCACAAATACATGAAAACAAATGCAGACTTACATAAAAGAACTGACATTTTATTATTGTCATATTTTTAATGTTTATTAGTAATTTTATTTTATTTACAAAATGTAGAATTTTTTGCATGATTACTTGAGTGTAGAGATGAAACTGATTTTGCAGCTGCACATTGCTGTGTGCAGAAAGGTGTTTCACCTGCTGAAAATCCAATGAAAATCCTGCTGTTGTTCCCTCGTTCACTACAAGGCTGAAACTGATGGAAATACCTGGCAAGCTCCAGGAAGGTTCCAGGTAAGCTCCATGTTTTATCCCAACAGTTCTAAAGGAAAAATGAGATACGTATTTTTATAATTAAATTATTAGATGGAAATGACCATCTTTACAGCAGAAACTGCTCAATAATTTAACCTTATAATTAGGATGAGCAGAAATATTTGAATTATGAAGTAATATGCCTTAACTGTGAGGCAGTGAAACATTCTGATTATTGATCATTTTGCTAATGAACTATGAGCTGTAATTATTTGTCCTGTTTGCCTGATGTTTAGTTTTCTGTTGTAAAAATATCAGAATATTGTGTAAATATGAAACTTTCTTCTCATTAAAGATTTTTATAAATCCTTAAAATTAAATGTTATATGTATTTGCATATGTAGCATAATGTCACACTAAAACTTTAGCCTGTAATAAGAGTACATTCAATAACTGAGAGAAAATAAATGAAACATCAATTAAACTGATGCTCTGTCTAACCTGCAGGTGGCGCTTTTCAGTTCCCACCTGTCTGCAGGTAAAACCACAGTACCCGGAGAGATGAAGACAGTAACCAGATATAAATAAAGTCCAAGCTTGCCTCCAATTACCAGAATGCCTTTCAGCCTGGTCAGATTGAGTTGTGCTCTCACCTGGAGGAGGGTCTGATTGGTCACCGTGCTGTTGCTTAGGGACAGATGGGGGTATTTTTACTCTCCATCACTATAGAAACAAAAACTGCTGCTCCTCTTCTTCACACCTTTAAAAATAGACGTCATAAGAAGGATGCAGATCTGTTGCATATCAATAAGTGATCACTGATCCGATCACCAAACTGTTTCTGAAGTCAGAAACGAGTGGACCTTAGATCAGATCCAGTGTTTGCTGACTGGCAGCTTTGGTTCTGCAGCTAAATCTTCTAAATGCAGACATGAACTGATGATGAAAGTCAGATTCATTATTGCTGCAGCTCCTCACTTATCAGAACCCTCAGGGTGGATCCACTACAGCTGCTCCTTTACAAACTGACCCAGGGACAGTTTGTAAAATGTGAGCTTTAGCTTGTTGCTGAAAGCGGTTCTGCTCAGCCGGATCTCACTAAACACTGAGGAAAACACAGAACCAACCCGCTGTGGTGGGGTTCTGTGTTCTTTGCTTAATTTTTAAACTCTCTTTGTGCTGCTGGTTTATAATTGTTCTTTATTTGGTTTCTGCTTGATGTTCTGGTTTTGGCTCAGTTCACCCCTTCACCAGTCCGGACTACATGCTACAGTTTTGAGCTTCCACTTCAGAGCCAACTGGTCCAAAAGGGAATCAGAACCACTAAAATAAAAGGAAAAAATACATTAAAACAGATTCTCCAGAAAATAATATATTATTAACTTATAGGTGGTTTTTTCCCATAATAAATGAAAATAAACATAAATACTGAAGCAAACTGATGAGAGCATGGGTGAAAAATGGACCAACTGGGACTGAAACTGGGTTAAAAACCGGTGATGGGTTCAATTGATCTGGAGCTTTCAAGGCAGATGGCTCCATTTTGTCTCCATGAAGGTCTGAGGAAGAGACCTAAACTGAAAATGTTCTGTTCAACAAAGTCACCAGAACCTGTTTGACATTCTCCTTTAAGTTTGATTTCTGAAGTCCTTTATTTATATATTTGTTTATGACTTATTTTATTACTAATAAAATGTAAATAAAAGGTACATTAATTAATTCTATTTTCCCTTTTTGTTTGTTTTGCGTCTTTGTGAAATCGGTTCTGTTTGCAGGTATTGCTGTTCCTGTCAGGTTTAACCAACCTAACAATACTTATAACACAAAAAGAAAAGAGAGACAAAGTATTAGTTCCTTTTACTCGCTTTGCGAGGAGAAACGGTCAAGATATGCTCAGTTACAGATTTCGCACCGCTCTGAAGCCTATCCGACCGCTTCCTCTTTTTATTGTCTTTCGGGGGTCCCTAGTTTACAAAAACATTGTTCTCTAAAGGATGGGGGAAAACAACAACTGCATCGTAAACAGGTCATAAACAGCTTTATCTTTTAACAACAAATTTCCCACAGTCTCCTCCAACTTGTAGGGTCAGTTGTGCCTTTTGTTGAGTGTAATCAGCCTTCATCTTTATGACCTCCTCAACTGGACTGCTTCCTTCTCTGCTAGTTCAGCTCCTATTTATGATCTTTGCCTGCAGACAAACTCACACATCCTTTACTCACACATACATCATGAAAAGTTATATAATCAAATAGTCAAGTTAATAAATAGGAGAAACTATAAGACAAATCTTTATTCAATTATTCCAACAGTTCCACTGCAGGATGCGGTCATCTCAGGTCCAGTGTCTTTGAATGATTTTTGCTCTTTATAATAAATTCACTTTGCCTCAAAAACGTATTTTAATCTTCAACATTTTCACGCTTTGTCACGTTATAAACAAAAACAGTTCAATTTATTTTAGAGGGATTTCAAACAAAAACCTGAAAAGTGTGGTGTGCATTTGGCTTCAGCCCACTGAGTCAGAACTTTGTAGAACCTCCTCTGGCGGCAGGTCTTTAAGGGTTCGCCTCTACCAGCTTTGAACATCTACAGTCTAACATTTCTGCCTATTCTTCTTTGTAAAACAGTTCCAGTTCTGTCAGATTGGAGGGAGAACATCTGTGAACATTAGCTTTCAAGTCTTGCTGCAGAGTTTCAGTTTTATTTAGGTCCGGACTTTGACTAGGCCATTCTATTCTAGCACTGGCTGTTTTCTGCTCCTCCACTCCAGTCTCCAGTCTCCTGCAGCCTCTGACAGGTTTTCTTCCAGGATTGTCTTGGATTTAGATCTTTATTTAGGATCTTCCCATCAACTGTGACCATCTTCCATGTCGCTACTGAGGAAAAGCATCTCCACAGCATGATGCAGCCACTACCATGTTTCACTGTGTGGATGGTGTGTTCAGGGTGATGTTCTGGCACATAGTATTTCCATAGGTATGCCAAAAAAAAAATCACTTTTGCTCTTATGTGTCCAGAGCAACTTTTTCCATATGTTTGCTGTGTCTTCTTCAGGGCTTTTGGCAAACTGGAAGCATGACTTCTTATTGTCTTCTTTCAACAGTGGATCTCTGCAGCTCCTCCAGAGTTATCATGGTCCTCTTGGCTGCTTCTCTGATTAATGCTCTCTGTCATCAGCCTGTCAGTTTAGGTGGACATCCATGTCTTGGTAGGTCTGCAGTTGGTCCATCCTCTCTCCATGTTCAGAAGATGGATTGAACAGAACTCCAGAAGATGCTCAAATCTTGGGATATTGTTGTAGAACCTAACCCCGCTTTAAACTGAACCAGAACCCAGCAGACCCGTCTGCTGGGTTCCTTGGTCTTCGTGATGCTAGTTGTGCTCTAATGGTTTCTGGATGAACAGGATTTAATTTAGAAGAATCAGACACTGTGTGTGTGTGTGATGGTGTGTGTGTGTGTGATGGTGTGTGTGTGTGTGATGGTGTGTGTGTGTGTGATGGTGTGTATATGTGTGTGTGTGATGGTGTGTGTGTGTGTTTGTGTGTGTGTGATGGTGTGTGTGTGTGTGTGTGTGATGGTGTGTATGTGTGATGGTGTGTATGTTTGTGTGTGTGTGTGTGTGTGTGTGTTCCTGTCTTGGCATCACAGTGAGAACCATTTTCCCAATTTCACCATCAAATTGAGGACCATTTGTACCAAAGTGAGGACATTTTGCTGGTCCTCACGACCTATTTTGCTAACGGTTAGGTTTAGGACTAAGATGTGAATTGACTTTAGGTTAAGGTTAGGGTTAGGTAAGCACTGGTGATGGTTAGGTTTAGGGTTATTGTCAGGGTTAGGGCATAGAAAGGGTTGAAAATGACTGAAAATCAATGGAAGTCAATGGGAGTCAACACATGGTCCTCACTACATATAGCAAAAAACAAGTGTGTGTGTGTGTGTGTGTGATGGCGTGTGTGTGTGTGTGTGATGGTGTGTGTGTGTGTGTGTGTGTGTGTTCTTGTACTTGTTGCTGAGTGAGAACCATTTTTCGTATTTTTATCGCAAAGTGAGGACATTTTGACAAAGTGAGGACATTTTAACAAAGTGAGGACATTTTGACAAAGTGAGGACATTTTAACAAAGTGAGGACATTTTGACAAAGTGAGGACATTTTAACAAAGTGAGGACATTTTGACAAAGTGAGGACATTTTGACAAAGTGAGGACATTTTCCTGGTCCTCACTTTTTCAAATTCCGTTCTTGGGACAGGGGTTAGGTTTAGGACTAGGGTATGAATTGAGTTAGTGTTAGGGTCAGGGTTAGGCACTAAAAATCAAGGAAAATGAATGGAAGTCAATGGAAGTAACCGAAAAGTCCTCATAAAGATAGTAAAACACGGATGTGTGTGTGTGTGATGGTGTGTGTGCGTGTGATGGTGTGTGTGTGTGTCTGTGTGTGTGTGTGTGTGTGATGGTGTGTGTGTGTGTGATGGTGTGTTTGTGTGCGTGTGATGGTGTGTGTGTGTGTGTGTGTGTGTGTGTGTGTGTGTGATGGTGTGTTTGTGTGCGTGTGATGGTGTGTGTGTGTGTGTGTGTGTGTGTGTGTGTGTGTGTGTGTGTGCTGCAGCTGTCCTCTCTGACTCTCTCCACACATCCTAACAAACATCCTGTGTTTGTTTTGCCTCTTTCTGATGACATCTGACAGAAATTCGTTATAAGGAATAAAATCTTCTCCCCTCAGGGGATGTCACCCCCCTCACCCCACCCCGTTCACCACCACTGTCACCCTGTTGAGCAACTACAACCTTGTGTGAGACGCCAATCATTGCAGTTACCATGGAAACCGAGGCGGCGCTGCAGCCGCATCAGCAGCAGCTGAGGAGGAGAGCCGAGCTCAGAGCGCCTCTCAGTCAGAGAAACAGATCGGATCAGCCGGACAGAACCAGGTGAGACTCTATTTTATTCTTCTCTGATCGCTTCTCCTGTCTGATGACATCACCATGCATGTTTGATGACATCATCACAGCGCATTGAATCTCGGATAAAATAAAAACAGAAACGACTTGTAAAAAAACTTTGTGTTGGCAGCAGATCTGAGATCTGTGATCATCGGGATCCGACCCGGTTCTGACATCATCCGCTGCTGGCTTCATGGAGCACTTTATTTCACGGGAATGAAAATGTGTTTAATTCATCCTCTTTACTCCTCAAAACCAAATTCAAAAGAATGAAGCCTGTTTTTATTTATTTATTTTGTTTGGTTCATTTTTTTTCCCATAGAGTCAGTCTGATTTTTAGTTTTAAACTCTTTTTTGGAAATATTTTTTAAAACAGTCACATCTGGTTGCAAAGAAAAGTCAAATATTTTATGGGGTGTGATTTAATAGTTGATTTTGTCCATCATGAATATTTAAACATTTTTTAAACAATGATGTTGAGCCTTGAGCTCAGGTTTGTTTCATTAATTTTATATAAAGGTTTAGGAAAAGCTCATTATTATGGGGTTTGATTCATATATAATTAATAATGCACACTGAAATGGTTCAGTTCAAGCCTGTTCGGGCTCTAGGTCAGCCTTTTAATGAACCCCCCTCATTAAGTGCTAATTGATTGCTAATCTATTGAGGGATGACTCTGATGAAGCTGAACCAAGTCAGATTTTGAAGATCAAACTAATTAGATCTAATCAATAATTCTATGTACTATTAATCATATTTCTATTGATTGAAGAAGGCAGAAGAACCATAAACACAATAAAACAACAGCATTAAAACTAATTCTACACATTAAGACTGCAGGAGAAGATTAATTGATAAGAAAATAAGGTTTTAAATATTATTTAGGCTAAATGAAGGTTTTACTTTACACATTAGTTTCTCAGCACCAGAACACCATCACCACGGTGAGGTCCAGAATCAGGCCGGTTGCTCTCTTACAGAACTGATTTGGACTTTGCTTTATGTGGTTCCAGGTCCTGTTTCTCTGCTCAGGTGATGAGGAAATCTCAGCCCAACTGCAGCAGTTCTGGAGGCTAGTTAGATAAACTGAATCTGTTATTTTTTTCTTTCTTCGTCCTTTAAACCTTAAACTAAAACAGAAGGTGAACACCTGCTGCTGGATAAAACTATCTGCTGCTGAAGCTTTCAGGTCCAGTTTTTAGACAATTCAGACTTTTATCAGGATTTTTCCTGTCACTGCTTTCAGCTGCACGTTAGAGAGCTGAGAAGACTTTCTGTTTGTCTCTGGGCCTCAGGTTAATATCTGCTGCTGCTGCATTGGTTATAAATCCACACGAGTGTCGTCTGGTTGTTTGTCAGCAGGTTCCCAGGTGTTTAATCTCAGCAGCTGATGGTTCATCACAGCCTAATTGTGTGCAGAAGAGCTGAAACGCCTCGAGCGAGTGGGAGAACATTTAGCTTCTTCTTCTTCTTCAAGGAGACCCAACATGGCAGCCGAGGGCGGAGAAGACGTCCAGAATGAAGAAAGAGTGGGACTGAAGAGGAAGCCGACAGGTCCGCCGAGGCTCCTGCTGGAAAGAACCAGAACCAGAAGCGCGGGGGAGGACAGATTGGAAACTAAACTGACTGGGAACATTGAGGAAACATCAGCCACATGTTCAGATGCTCCAGCTCTGAGTGAAGGTGAGCTAACCTGCAGGGGGCGCCAAACTGCTGCTGGAAAAAGGAGGAGACGCAGGTGGTGGAGCAGGTTCTCCTCAGCAGTGGTTTGTATCAGAAGACATGAGGAGGACACTGGGAGTATGGTGAGTCCAGCAGAGGGGGCGCTACAGAAGCATGATGGCGTTCTACTCAAAGACAGAGAAGAAAGCACAGAGACAGATCTGAAGAAGATGAGAAACATATTTAAGAAATTCATTACCTCTCCTGACGTTCAGCAACATCCTGATCTGAACAGAAAGAGCAAATCTTCACCAAGCTTCCAGACAAAACTCCAGAAGTTCTTTGTCAGAGCAGGAAAGAGACGAACCGTTCTGCTGGGAACCATGGAGGATAGGAAGGTGGAGGAGGATCAGCATACTTCCAAACTCACTGAGCTTCCTGATGGTCATCCAGAGGTTCAGAGGTTTCTCCAGCAAACAGAGCATCAGGATTTAGCCGAGGAGCCAGAATCACCTACAGAAATCCAAGACAAGGATGCTGAAGTTGGATCAGAGATGATTCAAAGGGCTCATATAAGTCAGGTTCTGGTGCAAGATGTTTCCTCAGAAGAGGATGAGGTTCTGTTTGACTCAGAGCTTGTTGTGGACCTCCATCATCAACCCCCATTTGAGTTCTCCTCAGAAGAGAAGATATTCCAAGCATCCCGCCCCTCTCAACCTTCCACCAACAGACCCTCCATCCGGATCGAGCTCTATCCTCCAGATGACATCTCTCAGGAGGAAGAGGAGGAGGATGAATGTTGGGAGGGTGTGTCCTCCTCAGAGAACCAACTCCTTCACCTGCTCTGCTATGACGACAGCGAGCGGCAACTTCTTCAGGTGGCTCACTCGCTGGTCAGAACCGCTGTGACCGCCGCTGTGGACCAGCTGACCAGAGAGCAACAAAGCAATGGTAACTCGATCCATGAGGAGCCACAGGGCTGCAGGTGATGGTCCAAGAGTGAACACCAAGCTCTGGAAAGGAGATCTAAGACAGCGTCTGATGCTCAAAGCTCATGTAGAATAACACTGCCTTAGCATTTCTGAAACAAATACCTGGACAAGTCTAAATATTCAATAGGTTTGCTGTTAAAAAGAATATGTGGATGTTCATGAGATGTTGCACCTGATTCAGAAATGACGATTCAAGTTTGAGACTCCGACTCAAGTCACACTTACGTCACCAAAACAAGACTTCAGACTTGACTTGAAAATCTACTCAACCTTAAATTTACTTTTAAGTTTCTCTAAGATTATTCTATACTAAAGAAAAAGATTTCAAAACATAATCTGATAATCTAATGATATCCAAAGGTACTAAAATTGAGATTTTGAAATTCACACAAATAGAAGATTTTAAATGATCAGTTTCTGATAATAAGAAAAATATTTTTAAACTGCAGGAACTGCTGAATGTAATGTCGTGCTTTCCTTCTGAAGGACAATATTTTAGGAGTTTATATGATGAACAGATGTTTAATATTTGATCTTTTATGCACCAGAGCCAAAATCAGCTGCCATTAATAAATTCATAAGTAAAAGAGCACAGGTATCAGTTAACATCTATTCACTGCAGAGATGATGACTCAGGTTTGAGGCTCTGACTCGAGTCGCACTTAAAAAGCAAAAACAAAAGACTAGGGACTTGACTTGGACTCGTGGTCTGAGACTCGAGTCTTAGCACCAGTTTTTATCTCCTGTAATGAAGAGTGAAAGGAAGCCGGTCTGTGAGCTCCAGACTGCAGCTGCTGCATGTTTTACTGTGAAAGGATGACCTTGATCATTAGCTAGTGAAGCTGGTGGATTATTATGGGATGTTAATGTGTCAGAACTTGTTCATGTTAGCTGAAGCGTCATACAAATGACCACATGAACGTCTCTTCAACTGAACGATGAATTAAATGACTTTGGGTCATTAAGGAACAAAATAAATGAAACTGACCTCCGACCTCTCACTGCTAAGCTAGCTGCTACAAGATCACTTCTGGCTGGAAATATCAAAATAAAAGCACTTCCTGTTCCGCTCAAAAGCTCGTCTCGTTTATTATATTGTAATTTATACCTTAATTTCAAATATCTTTACTATTAATAATAGAGAACAAAGGTTTTTAATGTGGAATCAGAAAATAATTTACCAATATTATTAAAACTTCTGCAGCTCAGAGAGAGAAGAGAACCCTCCAGTCCAGATTTAGAGGAAGATCTAATGAAGGACAGGACAATATGAAGACAGGGAGAAACAGCTGTTAACTTAGTCATTACTGAGACAGACAAGCAGAAATTCAACATTAACTGGTTTTAATCTTTTTCTATTATTTTTCTTTGAGCATAAATACATATTTATATTTCTAGTGGGGTAAATATTACATTTAAACAATTTTAATAATAATATTGGAGTGCCATTAGCAGACTGGATGGTAAATTAAATGTTAAATGAATAAAAGAGAACTGTTAAAATATTAAAAGATAAATATTAAATAATCATGTAATAAAATGGATCTGAGGACAAACAGTCCAGGTGTGGATTCCAGAGTTAGAGGTGACCTGGATGTTGGGGATTTAATGGGAAAATATTTATTTCAGTCAGACTTGACTTGGACTAGGAAAATGACTTGTGAACATCTCTGACCTGATTTACAGGCAACTTTAGTCCCTAATTTTTTACAAGATGGTTGTTACCATCAACTGGATGTAGAAAACAGGAGAAACATCCAGGTGGTCTAAGGGAGATGGAGGACAGCACTGAAAGCAGAAGAAATGAGCAGAAAACAGAAAAACATCCAGATAGGTTTTGTATCGGAGGTGATTCTGGGCTGTTTTTCCCAGCGTTCCTCCAGACAGTGAAATAAGAAGCTGAGCTGCTGCCTCCTCCCTCAGTTCCTCAGCTTGTTATGGAGATTTCTTTTTAAAGCTGGTGAGATCCTGCTGTTGACTTTATTTTCAGCAGACAAGTTGAGCTGTTCTAATGAGCTGAGCTGGCTCTGAGGTCCAGGGTCTCACATCCACCTCAGCAGCGACACAGTTCCATCTGTTGCAGCAGACACGTGATGAAAATGAGTCACCACCTTTCTCCTTCATCTTTAAACCCACACGTTCTCTGTGGAAACAGCCTCTTTAGACCGAAACATAAAAAATGACAATGTTCCACAGGATCTTCCAAATTGCAGAGCCTAGAACATGTACGCTTACCCTGTTAATGTTTCCACATTTTGTCACAGTAGAAGATTAAAGTTCAGTGTATTTTATTGGGACTTCATGTGGCAACCAACCAGAAGGTCTGCTGCATAACTGTTGGAATCAACCTTCTTCCACATGTTTGCTATGTGCTCTACATGGCTGATGAACTGCATTCACACAGCATGATGCCACCACCACCTTGTTTCACAGTGGGAGTGATGAGTTTTCCGCAACACAAAACATTTTGCATGTAGGTCATGAAGGTCAGTGTTGGTCTCATCTGATTACGGCAGCTTCTTCCACATAATTGCTATCTACTACATGGCCTTTAGCAAACAGGACTTCTTCTTGCCTTCTTCTCTCCACTCTTGGTAGTTCTTCTCTTCCTGTCTAGGTAGGTCTGCAGCTGGTCCATCCTATCTCCATGTTCAGATGATGGATTGAACAGAGCTCTTGGAGATGTTCAAAACTTGGGATGTTGTTTTAGAACCTAAATCTGCTTTAAACTTCTCCACATTGTTCTCCCTGTGTTCCTTGGTCTTCATGGTGTGCTCCAATGTTCTGTAACAAACCTCTGCAAACAGAGCTATGCACTACTTTGTGTTGCTCTGCCACAAAAAATCAAAATAAAATAAACTGAACTTTCTGGTTAGAATGAGAGAAAACGAGGAAAAGTTTAAGTATCGTGAAAACTGATGTTCATTTATGTTCTTTCTTAAGAAGTTGGTTGTTTGGTTTAACGTCCATGAAATGATCCTGCATGGTCCACAGCACTCAGATGCGGGTTGAGCACCACCTCAAGTTCTATATGTTATATATGCAGAATGTTTGTGAACTGAATTAAAACAATAAAAAATGTGATGGCTATTAAATATAACTCTGAACCTTCTGTTTCAGTTAGTTTGTATGAATAAATCTGTTCAAACCAGCAGCGTCTTCCACACCCACTGAGCCCTCTGGGAAACACGTTTTTAAATGAATGACTTTTATAGGTTTCTGCAGAAATCTTTGATTTTCTCTGTGAAGGAATCAAAGAGAAGCTCAGATAGACACCATGAAGTCAGATTTCTAATATCATCAGCAGCTGCTGCCCTGAAGGTCACACTCACTCATCAATCAGACTAATTAATGACGGATCTTGGCTCACAGTTATCCATCATCCCAGTAAGGCTCAGCTGGGATTCTCAGTTTTATTCTTTATATAAACGGAAACATAACAGCAAGAATTCAATGGATTTTATGTCATCTTTTTTTTTTGCCGTCTTTTATGTTAAATTTCTATGAGCCAAATATTTGGATTTCTCTCCTTTTAAATGTGTCAGACATAAACTGGACCATAACCTTATTCAGAGAGAAGTTTAGGAAGGGAAGGGAAACAAAATGGCGAACATCAGGTAGTGGTGATTAATTCAGCTATGAAGAAATCTACAATCTCTCAACAGAACAATTGATATAAAAGAAACAATAAAAAACTTATTTGGTGAAAAGTTCCAGCTCTCTGGCTGCAGTTTATTCTAAAAACATCTGAAAATACAGACAATTAAGGAATTAAAAAACTTTTCTTAGCCTCTGTAGCACTAATGACGTATCAGTCAGTCCTTTTTTTTGGAAAATCAGTTAGAAGGAGGATCTTAAATTTCACAATCAGGGAGCTATGGTGTGTTAAAGAAGGAAAGGAAAGAGTATATGTTTATCAAAATAAGCTTTCTCATCAATAATCACATTAATTACACAGATTCAAGGGTCATATTAATTATTACTCACTCTAAGGTTTGTTTTTTAACAATTTAAAAACAAGCAGAAGCAAAGCATCACAAATTCTTACTAATACAAAACTAAACGTTGGAATAAGAAACTAATTATAAGAATATAATGTGAGCTAGAATAAAATAACTTTTATTAAAGGTTTATCAATTTGTCTGTAGAGTTCAAAGAAAAAGAGATTCATAAAGGAAAGGTGTCCAGAGCAGCAACCTGGGCAGGCCAGTTTCCAGAACCAGAACACCAGAGATCACAAGAAGCTGTTTATTAACTCCAAACTGACTTCTTATTTGGTTCTGGTGGGGGCACATCTATGGAGGCCAGTAGCTGTCCATGCTGCAGACCATGGTTTGATCACAGAGCTGTGGACCTTCTCTTTCTGCCTATTTTTCCTTCTGATTACCAATATGAAGTATTTTATTTTATTTATTTAAGAAAGTCTATCTTAGGGTGGCAGGCCATTCACTTTGCTACAATCACTCATCTTGAAAAGCATGTGGTGACGATGGAAAAGAACAACTTTCTTTAAACAGGAAGAAAGCTCAAAGGGAATCATTAACAACTTAGTAAAGTAAAATCTAAAATGTTTACAATATAAGTTATTTTATAAAATTTGAAAATTGTTTTTTAGTCTGAGTCTTTAACCAGTCTTTAGCTGCCCTGAAATAAACCTTTAACTTACTACAGGTAACATACTGACTACTGTTCACTACTTAATCGAACCACACATAACACCAGGTTCCTCCAACACAAACCGGCTTTTAATGGTTCAACTGTCAGGTTGCAGCGATGCTTTCTGTGAATCTGAAAGGATGAATAACGTCGTCTGAATCGCAGCTCGGAGGTTTTATTCTTGTTTTATTTACAGTGAACATGTCCTGTTTTCAATTCAAATTCCAAAATACTTTATTAATCCCAAAGGGAAATTAAATAACATTAATAGCAATATTGGTTATAGTTTCACACTGATGGTTTTAGTTGCATTATTTTCAGGTGGGAATGATTTCTGTCAGTGAATAAAGGGAAAAACAACTAAACACTGATTAAAAAATGGATTCAACCAAAAGTTGGAGATCAGCAGAGGATCATCTGCAGCATCTGATCTGGGTTTAAATCTGGAGATGTCCGTCTGTTGGAGCTTCACTTCATCGCCTCAGCTGGAGAAAAACAACATAACCAGTGAGACTTTAACAGATGTTAAACATGAAAATAAAGACATTATTGTTCCCTGCTGATTTATGTATGTCTGAGCTGAATCTGGTTCTCACCTCTGATGGGTTGAGCCACCAGCAAACAATGAGTTGATTAGACATGAGCTAAAATAAATATGTTTTGGGCTTTTTGGAATAATAACTAAAGTTGTGTCAGAATGGGGACGTTCTCCTTTACCTGTCAGGGTTTCACATGTGGGACTGACTCCCGAGGAGGAAACGCTGAGCGCTCTGCACCGTGTTCTGAAATGTTCAGCAATATGAAGAAAATTATGATAGAAGTATTAACAAAAGACCCAAAAACAGAAGAAGAGACAAAAACGTAGAAACCAAAACAGGATTTCCATTTAAAACTGAAATCTCTGCATGTTGTTTGTTTGAATAAATGTGGATCGTCTATAATACTGCATTCTGATTGGATAGCTGATATATATGAGATGCATCAGTTTGCTTTTATGATCACAATTAGACTTGTTTATTATTATCTAACTTGAACTGAATTACAACCAGACTCAGTTGAAATGAACTAAACTGGAATGAATCGGTTTTAACAGGAGTGAAATGAACTGTAAATAATTTTATTAAATATTCCTCTAAATAATTATGTAGATTCCAGATGGAATAAATGAGATTAAACACATAATTATTCCTTTCAGTACTTTGACTCCTCAACTGATTTACAGTTGGAAATAAATCAGAATTCATGTAAATCGGTTTGGTTAATTATTGGACCACTGAACTGGATAGAAACTGGATCAAATTGTTACATCTTGAGTTTGTTTAACCTGATTTAAACTGGACTGGTTTAATTTGGTCCAAATTGAATCTGATAATAAAATTAATTTAACTTTAATTGGGATCTAACTGGATGATACTGATTAATTATTCAGCTGAATTACAATATTAATAATAAACACAAACAAATAATGTATTTGTGTTATTATTAGGATAATGATGGCTGTTTGGTCCAAACAGGAATCTGCCTCAAATTTATTTTATTTTGACTTATTATTTAAATTAAACCTAGTTGATTATACCGTATGTGATTTTATTTAAATTTGCTGTAAAATCACAGTTAAATCAGACTAAAGTGTAAATAAAACTGTGATAAAGTTATTTTTTTCACTGATGCAGGGACTTTTACATGTTTGATACAGATTATTTTAGATTATGTGTTTTTAAATGCATTTTTATTTATTGTTACAATATTACTATTTAGTTGCTGAATGAAATTCAATAAACCAGAAAGATAAATGTGTACAAATATGATAAATGAATATTAACCTCCATCAGCATAGCTACTGTCATTGGCCCCACCCCTCCGGGAACTGGTGTTATGAATCCTGCTCTCTGATTGGCTGAAGCGTAGTGAACGTCGCCAACCACCCGTTTACCGCTTGCTTTGGTCTCATCTGGAAAGGTCAAAGGTTAGGCTGGTATTTAGTCCACAGAGCTCCACAGGGAGCTGACCAAGTGGAACATTTATGGATCCACTGAACCTGGAATATGATTGATTCCACAGTCAATGACCACGGCTCCTTCCTTCACCCACTCTCCTCTCACCATCTCCGCTCTGCCTGCCCCCACCACCAGGATGTCGGCCCGACCCACCTGCACACAGGAGGACATTAGATCCAGTGACAAACACGACTCAGGTGTGCTTCCTCTAAACCAGACAGGCTTCGGTGAGGTCACCTGCTCAGGTAGGTCCGGCGTCTTTGAGTGACAGGTGGTGACCGTGGCATGGTTCCACAGCAGCAGGTCATGCATCGGAGCTCCCACTATTTTACTGCGACCAATGACGACGGCGTGTTTACCTGCCACCGACACACCTGAACGGCAACAGGAAGTCCATGTGTGATGTCATGAGAAAGAACTAAAACTTTTACTCTTCATGGTCATTATGATGTCAACAGGTATGTCTCGAGTTTTCTTTTAATTGTTTAAATAGACAAATTAAACTGTTTTTATGCTGTTCCACTGATTTGTAGCCGGTCAGAAAGTGAAAAATACAGTCTGCATATAAAGGTTTTAACAGGGCTTCCTGGAAGTCATGTGACAAATGAAAGCACTGCCATTGGTTCCTTGTGGTGTTGTCTCTTTTTAAAGTGCTGCATCAATGAAAGACCAAAAGTGGGTTTATTGTTGTTTCCAGGGGGACAACATGGTACCTTAGAGGGTTCAGATGAGGGATTTCAGGCTGAATGTCTTTCTGTTGTTCAAACAAATTTTCTTACCAGACAAAAATAAGAAAAAGTAGAAACTTTTGGTTTTAAAATAATGATTGTATTTTGAAACGATAAAGCGAGCCAACTTGGCTCTATGTGAAACTGCATAAAACATGGAGCAGTGGAGAACCTTCCCAGGAGTGGCCAAAACAACTCCAAGAGTTCTTCAAAGACCCATCTAGGAGGTCCCAGAAGAACCCAGAAAAACATCTAAAGCTCTGCAGGCCTCACTGCCTCGGTAAAGGTGAGAGGTCATGATTCAACAATAAGAAAGAGAGACTGGGCAGAAATGACCTTCATGGGAGAGTTTCAAGATCAGAACCACTGCTGACCCAAAAGAACACAAAGGCCTGTCTCACATTTACCAAAAAACAGATCATTCCCAAGACTTCTGGGAAAATATTCTGTGGACTGATGAGACAATAGTGAGCCTTTTAGGAAGGTTTGGGTCCTGTAACATCTGGAGTAAAACGAACACAGCATTTCAGAAAGGGAACATCATGCCTACAGTTAAACATGGTGGTGGTAGTATGATGGTCGGGGGCTGCTTTGCTGCTTCAGTACCTGGATGACCTGCTGTAATTAATGGAAACATGAATTCTGCTCCAAATGAATAATGTCCAACCATAACTTTGACCCTAAGCTCAAGAACATTTGGATTATGCAAATCTACATCTGAATGGCTCACCAAAAAGTTTTGCAGTGGCCTAGTCCAAGCCCGGACTTTAATCCGATTGAGATTAAGTAGCATGACCTTAAACAGGCAGTTCATACTGGGAAACCCCTAAATGTGTCTGAATTAAGACAATTCTGCAAAGAAGAGTGGGTCCAAATTCCCCCACCGTGATGTTAAATGAAATCTCCATTTTAAAACGTTTTGTGTGTAGTCAGGTTGTCTTTGTCTCTTTCTTCTCTTCATTTATGTGACTGAGTGTTTCCATAGCGCCACCTGTCTGTCTGATCAGCTCCATGCATCCGTTGGGGGTGCAGGGGATGAAGCAGTCGTTCAGATCACCTCGAGATAACTTTCCTGCGTTGATACAGCTCAAGCTGAGGAAAAGCAAGCGAACATGAATTCAAAGGTTAGTTTTCATTCGTTAACCAATGAACTTTCATTTACCACAGCCTTTTGATTGGACGCTAGAGATCAATTTTAAATCTGATTTAATCTTTTAAAGGGTGGGGCTACATGAAATGGGAGTAGGCCACTAAAAGCTGCAGATGAAGATCATGAGTCAAGAAACAAAGGTCAGACTGTGCAGAACCAACCCGTCCACGTCCTTGTCAGGAGAAACAGCGTTAGTGATGAGCTCGGTGTCGATCCTGTTGATGGAGTCCAGAGGCAGCTGGACGATCAGACCGTGGACAGACAGGTTCTCGTTGACAGACATGATGCTCTGCAGCACCTGCAGGATGACAGGAAGCTGTCAGAACCTCCTCACTGCTGGAGAACATGATGAAGACACATGGTGTCTCACCTCTTTCTGTGTTGCTGACTTCGGCAGCCGGATGTGTTTGGCATCGATTCCGATCTGCAGGAAAGAAAAAGACCACAGTGATGCTGCAGTCAACAGAACTTTTTTTTAACTTTAAGTTACTCTGCACGCTCTGTAATAAATAAATAATAATAAATAATAAACATGATGAATGTTCCTTTTTATTTCAGCATCTCAGAGTTCTCAGGCTACAATTTTCAGTGCTCAAATGTACAGAAAAGTCTTCATCTAAGATTGATGTCTTCGTCTCTCAGCTGGTTGACTTTCTTCCCTTCTGTCTTTCTTTCTGTTTTTCTCCATCCAGGACAGTTTCCACTGTCTCCACCATCATCTGCTTGACTTTTAATCTACTTTTCTACCTATGATTTGGTAGCACTTGAGCTCCCTCTAGTGGACAAACAGAAGAGACTTGGCATAATCAAATTTAGAAGCTAAAACCATCCTAATAACAGCAACTCCAGTGACTGTCCACTGTCTCTACATGTTCATCCAGGAGGAGGGAATGCTGCAAGTCACTGACTGGATGCAATCTGCTGGGTTTCCTTAGATAGAAAATCTTTTTATCCAATTTGAATAAATAACTGAATCTGACTGAACTGTTCAATGGTTACGATTAATTAGAATGTATGAACCTGACTGTTGTGAAGAACCTTGAGACGACGTGTTGTGAATTGGCGCTATATAAATAAAACTGAATTGAATTCAACATACACTCACCAGCTTTATTAGGTACACCTTGCTAGTACCGGGTTGGACCCCCTTTTGCCTTCAGAACTGCCTTAATCCTTGGTGGCATAAATTCAACCAGGTACTGGAAACATTCCTCAGAGAGTTTGGTCCATATTGACATGATAGCATCACACAGATACTGCAGATTTGTCGGCTGCATCCATGATGTGAATCTCCCGTTCCACCACATCCCAAAGGTGATCTATTGGACTGAGATCTGGTGACTGGAGACCATTTGAGTCCATTGAACCCATTGTCATGTTCAAGAAACCAGTCTGAGATGATTCGTGCTTTATGACATGGTGCGTTATCCTGCTGGTAGTAACCATCAGAAGATGGGTACACTGTGGTCATAAAGGGATGGACATGGTCAGCAACAATACTCAGGTAGGCTGTGGCGTTGACACGATGCTCAATTGGTACCAAGGGGCCCAAAGCGTGCCAAGAAAACATCCCCCACACCATTACACCACCAGCCTGAACCGTTGATACAAGGCAGGATGGATCCATGCTTTCATGATGTTGATGCCAGATTCTGACCCGACCATCCGAATGTTGCAGCAGAAATCGAGACTCATCAGACCAGGCAACGTTTTTCCAATCTTCTATTGTCCAATTTTGGTGAGTATGTGTGAATTGTAGCCTCAGTTTCCTGTTCTTAGCTGACAGGAATGGTACTAGGTGTGGTCTTCTGCTGCTGTAGCCCATCTGCCTCAAGGTTCGACGTGTTGTGTGTTCAGAGATGCTCTTCTGCATGCCTCGGTTGAGTTATTGTTGCCTTTCCATCAGCTCCAACCAGTCTGGCCATTCTCCTCTGACCTCTGGCATCAACAAGGCATTTGTGTCCACAGAACCACCGCTCACTGGATATTTTCTATTTTTCGGACTATTCTCTGTAAACCCTAGAGATGGTAGTGCGTGAAAATCCCAGTAGATCAGCAGTTTCTGAAATACTCAGACCAGCCTGTCTGGCACCAACAACCATGCTACGTTCAAAGTCACTTAAATCACCTTTCTTCCCCGTTCTGATGCTCGGTTTGAACTGCAGCAGATCATCTTGACCATGTCTACATGCCTAAATGTATTGAGTTGCTGCCATGTGATTGGCTGATTAGAAATTAACAAGCAGTTGGACAGGTGTTCCTAATAAAGTGGCCGGTGAGTGTATGTTACTGACATTAATCTGTTATTCTTCATTTTCTTACTTGTTCTGATTGTGGGTGAGACTTAAAGTTTTCTAAAAAGGTTTTAATTACTTTTTACATCATTCATATGGCTGAGATCTGAAGACCCAAACAGATGATTAGTAGCAACAGTTCCAAACTTTCCAGTCTGTACAGATGTGAGGACCTCTAAAAAATCAGGAGCTTTCACAGTTTTCTGTTCCAGAGCATAAAGGTGTGTTAAAGGCCTCAGTTAGAAGGATAAAGGTTAAAGGTCAAGGCAAGACAATTTGAAAACAAGGAACTGAAGGAGACAACTTATTCTCTCCAAAAACAAGACAGCAGCAGGATTTCAAAGCCTGATCTGAATGAACCAGTTATCTTCCAGATCAATGTCTTTTGACACTAGACACCAAGAAAGTAGAGATGTTTGTCCATAATATGCAAAACCAAACATAACATCAGCATAAACACCTCAAACAAAAGTCAAGCACGGTGGTGGAGGTATGGTGGTTTTGACTTGTTTCAAAACTTCACAGAGTAGACAATAATCTCCTCTGTGTGCCAAAGTTTCTGCTGTCAAATGTGAAGCTATCTGTCCAGCAGCTGAAGCTCGGTCCAAACTGGGTCGACAACAGAACAATGAGCCTGAACACAGCAGCTGAACTACAAAAAACGCCTGAGAAATCCAAGGCAACTTTATTTATAAAGGAGTTTAAACACAGCAGGCAGAATCATTCAAATAAATGGATAAAACATCTGAATTTATGAGTAAAACTATTAAAAATGGAAATAAGACACAAGTAAATGTAGCAACAAGAAAACACAAAATAAATGAGAAGAAAATCTAAATAAAATTAATAACTTTGACCGGGCCAAAAGTCATGGAGAAGAGGTGGGTCTTAAGAGCAGATTTTATAAAAAGAAAATAGCCAAGGTGCTGCAACGGTCCAGTCAAAGTCCAGACCTCAACATGATTTGAATGGCTGTGTTGGGATCTTTAAAGAGCTGTTCAGAGAAAAAACACACAAAGAACTGAAGATATCTTGGAATGAATGGGCCAGAATTACAGAGTCACTGCTAGTTGGTAACAGAACCAAGAGCATCGGCAGCAGAGGGGTGAGTGGTTAGATTTTTCTAATCAGATGACGTCAGTCCTTCTTTTCATTAAGGTTTAGAAAACTTAACCTCATCAAGATATTAATTTCAGCCAGACAGTTCCATAAAAGTGTCAGTGGATTACTGCTGCTTCACTGACATATAGGCCTGAATATCATCGGAAAAACAATGAAAAAGTACGTTATGGTTCCTAAAGATAGACCCTAGTGAGAACGTGCAAAACAAACAACAGTGGTCCCAATATGGACTCCTGGGGAAACTCAAAATGGAGAGGGGGTGATAAAGAATAAGTCCCTAAGGTAAAGGACATAAGAACAGAATCAATGTTAATGTCATTCAAGCAGCTCTCGGATAATTCGGGATTATAGACGAACCTTCCCAAAGAGAATCATCGATTTATTCTAAAATAAATGCAGAACAATTCTTATTAATGATTATGATAAAACCCAATGATAAATATTAATCATAGGAGCCCCAATATCAATAGTCCCTCTAGGAAACCTCAATACAAAAATCTCCTGAATCTGACAGTTTAATTCAACCATTAGAGGGCAGCAAGTTCCAGGCAAAAGTTCCAGTTTCTATTGTTTTCCTCACTTTTACAGCTATTTAGATCGTGTGAATTTGATTGTGATAATGAAAGAAAAAACAGCAGAAATAACTGAGCTGAGGCTCAGAGGAAAAAGAATAGACTTCAACAGGAACATGTACTGAGCTGGGAAATTCAGGAAAGGATAACTCTAACCCTAAATCCTGTTTCTCACCTCGGCTGCAGCCTTTAGTTTGGTGCTGATGTAAAGGTTTGAGTCATCTCTGTCTCCCACCTGGAACACACACACACACACACACACGTACGTCAGATAACCAGGTGAAACACATCAGCTCATGTAACTCACTGCAGGAACTGCAAACAGCCACTGAAGCCGAGCGTAACTCTGACAGGGCAAATATTCCATGAATGTTACAGAAAAACATTGTCTGCAGGTTGTTGGATCAGACCAGATCAGGCGTGAAAGCAGTTGAGACCAGCAGGTGAAGCTGTGGGACCCCCAGCAGGTTAGTGATTAACCTGACCTGAAGCAGGTCTTCAACTCAGTGATCTTTGACTGAACCTCTGCAGGTTCAGGTTGGTCTCAGCGCTCCAGCTCTGAGACCAGTACCAGCTGCAGTAAACTCAGCAGGTTCAGGCTGGTTTCACCTGAACCTGAAGGTAAAAGTGCAGAATCATTGTTACTTCTAGATAACATGATTTACTTTTTACTGGTCATTATTAAATAAACATGTGACCTGCAGGTGTCACTGCAGTCTCCACAGGTCCGACCCTTCTAGGGAACCTTCAGGTAGTTAAATGTCTCACCTGTAAAACAACCAGACTGGGTCTGAACCCTGAAAACTGACTCTTCATCTTCTCCACATCCTTCTTCAGCCTCTCCCTGACCAACCTGCACACACAGATCCAGGAGTGACAGGTGTAGCTACAGTCAGGGGAAAAACCCAATCCAAAACCCAGTCCACCCAATGATCCAGCAGTTTGCAGAACCAGCATCAGCTGAAATAACCCAGAAGTTGCCTTCTGCCAGATTTTATCGGTCCCTCAGGTCGTCATGGAGGACATTTGTTCCTCTGTTCATTCCTGCGTTGCTTCAGTTCTTTGAGGTTTGCAGACATTTGTTTCTCCTCAGCTCTCCTAAGGTCCCAATACAGCATTTAAATCATGTTGAGGTCAGGACTTTGAATAGACCACTACATCACTGTGATTCTTTTCTTTTAAATCCATCCTGTCATAGATCTGCTGCTGTGTTTGGTATCATTGTTCTGTTGATGACCCAGTTTGGACCAAGCTTCACAGTCCACTCAAGACTGCAAGCTGCTGAAAAAGCCCACATGATTATAGCTCCACCACCGTGCTCGAAGTGTAGTATGAGATGTTAATATCAGATTTTCTCCAAACATAGTTCTGTCCTTTATGGATAAACATGTTTAACATTAAATGTGGTGACAGTTGTCTGCTGTGTCTGAGAAGGAACTCCTGGATTTTGTTTTTGTTATTTCTCTGAACATTACGCACTTTGACCTTTGGGTGAGTTTATGGAGATGTCCACTCTGGGGAAGTTTGGAAGCTGTCATAAATGTTTTCTGGAAGAATCTTCTGCAGAATGATGGACTTTGGATGGTCTGAGAATGACCTTTTGACCCTTCCCAGACTGATGGGCTGCAACTGTTGCCTCTTTGAGGTCATTGCTGTTGTCTTTCCATGTTGTCATTGATTTAACACAAATTCTGCTATGAAGCTGCAGGCTAACAAAACCTTTGCTTCAACAGATGTTGTCAAACTCCAACAAAAGCAGCAAGACTTAGTTTTTCCCCTGACTGTAGTAAACATCTAAATTACATTCAGCCAGCAGTTCTTTTCTTCTCCAGGGATGAACGTTAACGAGGGACCATTCAGTTAGGAAGAGAAACGTTTTTCCTCCTGATTCATAGTTGCTCCAATCACTTACTTGGACGTCTTGTTGCCAGAGACGACCGTTGCTATGGACCTCCTGCTTGCTTGGCAACCCTCAGCGCTGAGGCGAAGTGACCAGGAGGCCAGAGACAACATGGCTGAAAGGATGAAGGAAAAACACATGTAAACATCTGGAAACACCTGATGAGACTTATTGATGTTTATGGAACATTTAAGATCTGATCTCAGTGCTGCTGTTTGCTTCAGTCAGAAATAAGTTTATTAGCAGAACTGAAGGACAGCTAAACATGTGAGAATGTGTTTCTACCCTGCAGATCTTCATCCTGATTGGGTTTTCCTTTTGTCTGGCCTTTAATGTTCTGGTTAGTTTTTAATCTCAGTTATAAAGAGGATCAAAAATCTCTTCCTGAGTCTTTTGAGTTGTTCAGGTAACGTCCACCTGAAAACCGTCCTCAGTGTTTCTGTGAGACCAAACAATCCCGAGCTTCATTAATCATGAATGAGTCTTCCTCAGCAGGTCCAGCTGGGACATTTTAACTTTCACCTCATCAAACCTGCTTAAAGACAATCAAACCCAAAGCTGCTCAGTCAAGTTTTTCCATCAAAAACAGAGATCAGCAGAGAAAATGGAAACCAGATGTTTGAGCCTGCAGTCAGACTCAGAGATATAGGAAATCTTTTTCTGCAGCTACTGGATCAATAAAGCAAAGAAACTGGACATTCTTCTATCAGAACCAGGGACCTATTGAAGTATGAACTAGTGCTGACCAGCAGTTCAAAATAAACCAACCTCAGCTGCTCTGAAAGTGTTTTTGGCTTCTTTTCAACATTCTTTCCTCAGCTTTCTGTCGTCTCATTGAAACGAAGCAACAAAGAACCAGACGGATTTTCCTGCAGAAAATGTGTCAAACTGTCAAAATAAACTACTGATAAACCAGATCAAGGTTGGGAAAAATGTCTTTTCACTGCCTCAGCAGAGACATGCATGAAGGAAAACTGAAAGCAAAGCTTCTTATCTAAAAGTCCAAACTATGATCACTTGTTGCAAGCCTTTCTGATTCCAGACCCAGAATAAATCCGGTTACTAACCCAGAGTGAGTCTGCAGCTGCAGCCACGTTAGCAAGCAGCTGGCTGAAGGTTTCCCAGCAGTGACAGTATGCATGCAGCTGCAGGACACGTTGGACAGAGACACAGACGGAGACACTGAGAGAGACGCTCTGACAGAGACTGACAGCAGTAGCTTCTTACCTGACCGCAGAGCAGAACTCATAAACTGCTCCAGATGTTTCTTACTCCGTCCAGTCCCTCCTTCTGGGGGTGGTTCTGTGAAGTATGGAAGACCAAGAGTGACAAAAACACTGCTTAGGAAAATCAGACCAATCTATTAATTGAAATAAATGTAATTTATCTGTGAAAACAATGAATGAATAAATAAAAGCAAACATCAAAGCCTTTGTTTTAGATTTTTTGACACTAGTGGCCTTTATTGAATAGTGACTTACAGGAAACAGGGTGAAGACTTGCATCAAATGGCCTGACAAGGAATCGAACCCAGGTCACCCGTAATGAGGACTAAAGCCTCTGCATCTGGTGCACCTGCTCTACCAACTGAGCCACCCAGCACACTTTCACAGAAACCTTTGAGCAAGAAAAAGCACCACGTATGTAAATTACACTCTTGCACATCTCACAAAACCCGATAGACAGAGTGACTTATTAATTGTAATCCTGGGAAACTGAAGTCTGTGAAGGACCAGTATGGGAAGAAACTGTGCCATCAGAAACTGAATTTTGATTGCTCAGACTGAATTTGTATTTGTGTAATTTGAAATGAAATGCATTGGTTTGAAATTAATTTCACTAACGTGAAACTGAAAATAATGGTTTAAAACTGAACTTGTTTGCTTTGAAAACTGCTTTGCTTTGTATTGAAAATTCAGTTTGATTACTTTCACTTTCAGGTCTGTAATTCGATTTCACTTCCAAAATTCAGTTTTTTGTGTCATGCATCCGGGTTCTTGAAACCACAGATTAATCAAACACAGATTTACTGATTCACGGATGTCATTCACTGTTGCTGTGTCCAAATTAAGGTGTGCATCCTTTTGAAGGTCGCATTTGTAGGCCGATAACGTCCTGGATGAGGTGACGAATGCTGTCCAATCTCCAAGGTTCCAACAAATAGATCCTTCTTATCCCCAGATTTGAAGGATGCGTCCGGTGTATCCTCCGTGTTCCACCGTATCCCATGATTCATTGCAGGTCGAAGTAGATTGTTCAAACGGAAGTAGCAAAGGCCGGAGGAGAGAGAAAAGTTGTGAATAAAATTGGATATATTGCGCATTCTGTGAAACAACTGAACTTTTACAAAGTTTTTAGATGAGAATGTAGTTGTGTAAACCTAAAATATCTGATCAGTTTATCAAGATATCGATTAATTACACAAATGTGCCGATGTGTTCGTCCGCTGCCCCAGCAGCTGCTCGCCTCGCCAGCTGTCAACTGACCAGGTGGTTGAGGTGCGCTAAACCCCGAGAGAACAGCTGAATACTGCCACATTGTTTTCAAGATCCCGCTGGGTTTCCTCAATGGGTGGAAGTTAAACAGATATAATTCAGTCAGATGAAATCTCATATTAATGTTTGGTTTATTTATTATAATAATAATAATTATAATAATAATTATGCTCTGCAAATAAACTGATTTAAACTTTGTTCCTAAAGTTAATATGTTAGTGTTTAAGTTGTTGAAAGCTTTACAAATAAATTAAAAAAATGGTATTTGTCATCAATGTATTTTATCTAGTGTTAGATTTTTATATCTATGAACAAAAAAATATTTTCAACATTTTAAATGGCTGAATAATGAACAAGATCATAAAACAATAACATTTTAAAACAAACCAGCATTATAAGCCATCAGCAATATGTAAAAGTATAAATAAAAACCGTGTAGTCATTTACAGTAGAGACAGCGTTATTAACCTTCAGGCTCCATTTGTTCGGCTTCACAGCTCTGCGCTTCATGCTAACACGGTTGCTTGGCAACAGATGTTACACTGAGGCAAAGGCAAGAGAAACGCAGACCGACGTAACACCGGCGGCACACCATGCTAATCTGGCATATTTAGCTAATAGCTACAGGTAGCCTTAGTGTTACTGTTTGACCATCATTTGTTTACATGACGTTTCTTATAGACGCTCATTTGACTTGATGATTGACATCAAGCTCATGTAGCTGCGTTGCTCCAGCTCAACATGCCGTAAAGAAGTTTAACCTGATGTGAAACGTAAATCGATGAATCTGTGTTTGATTAATCTGTGGCTATCCTCAAAAAACTGAATTTTGGAACTGAAATTGAATTATAGACCTGAAAGTGAAAGTAGTCAAAATGAATTTTTAATACAACAAAATACATTTTAAAAGCAAATGAATTCAGTTTCAAACCATAAAATTCAGTTTCAGTTTAGTGAAATTCATTTTCAAACCAATGCATTTAATTTCAAATTATACAAATACAAATTCAGTCAGAGCAATTTAAATTCAGTTTCTGATGGCACAAGTTTCTTCCCATAGACCAGTGGTGTAGATATCTAAGAGACTTTCCTTTACAGCTGGAGATCCCAAGTCTGAATAGTGGTGAATTTATTTGTATTTGTAATTATTTAATGAAACCAATTGAAGAGTTTAAAGCTAAATTTAGTCGTAAAACAGCTGCTAGGATGCTCTTTCTACGTGTGGTGAGGTTTACTGTCGTTGGCAGGAAGCTCTGTTGCAGATTGGTACCAGTTCTGACCCACCTGTAAGGCCCGGGAAGATTTCTTCTGTGTTTTATCAGACATATAGGGAGGTGAAAGAGATCCAGCGCTGTTATAAGACCTAAAAACCTGATTAGGATTCAGTTGATTTGACCTCTCCTGTTAATAGCTGTAAACAGTCCTACTGAAGAGATCATGTTCTGAAGAAGCTGGTTTTATGAGGTGATTTGGATCAAACCGACGTGAAGGAAGGCAGGACTAAAACTGAGCAATAATTTTCCTGGGAGATGAAGTAAAATGTATAAAAACAGAAACTTTGATGCTTTCATCCATCGAGGTGGATCTACATCAGAAGCTGCAGATTCTCCCTGTGAACATTTAACTGTAAATGTTCCTCATTGTCTTCTGTTTTTCCTGCTGTTTATCTTCTAATGTAGAACATTTTAGAGATAACTGGAGTTCAGATCAACCCCATCAGCTTCACTCAGCCCAGCAGTTCTCACACAGACCCCAGTGTTGTCTGTCTCTAAGGTTTATTTTCTCTGCTACAGTTTTTAGACTCTCAGTATTTTGACACTAATGGGTTTCCATAGTTTCAGTGTGTTTCTGTGTGTTGTGTCACATTATCAGCATGCTGTGTGTGTTTCTGAGGCGGTCCTGCTCCGAACTGAATCAAACCAGCCCAGAGAACCAGAATGATTCTAGGAGGAGTGGGTCAAAAGTCCAGCTGGGGGGAAACTGGAGGAGGAGGGGCCTCTGACTGCGCTCAGCCAATCACATAACAATTTGTCAGCGGGGGCACAGAGAGCAGGAGGCTGAAGGAGGAGCAACTACTTTCTTCTAAAGTTCACTTGTTTTTCTCTGTGGTTTGTCAGGATGAGGACGGACGTGTACAGGTGCATTCTGGGAAATGTAAGAGTCCAGACATAACATAAAATTAAATGTCTGTGCTGAAAGAGGCTAAAACGAATTAAAGTCAAAAATAATCTCTTATAATTGAACAATCCTAATAAAGTTCTGAACAACAGAAGCAAAGTTCTGATGATTTTACTGCCTGAGATTTTCAGACATACATCCTCTAATCTTTCTTCTCCATAGAGTGGGTCCACATTTCCAGAATCCAGAGTTTATGAATAACTATGTTGTGTAGCAGTAAAGAGAGTCTGTGTTTAAGTTGCAGCAGCAGAACTGAGCTCTTTCTAGTCAGAAACATTGGAGTCTGGTATGCAGCGTTTTAGGTGCAGCTTTTGACCAGCAGATGGCAGCAGACCCAATTCTGTAAACATGCTTCTTATAGTAAAGTTTAGTTTGACTGTTATCTGGATGACTAGCTGTGAACGTTTAAACTGAGTGTTAGGGTTTGAAAACTTTTGTATTGTTTATCACACATATGTCTGTACAAAGTGCTCTTTCTTCTTTCATGCCACAGAAATGGGGATGGGGTAGAAGTGAGTTATGCTTTTATCAGTACAGGTCCTTCTCAAAAAATTAGCATATTGTGATAAAGTTCATTATTTTCCATAATGTCATGATGAAAATTTAACATTCATATATTTTAGATTCATTGCACACTAACTGAAATATTTCAGGTCTTTTATTGTCTTAATACGGATGATTTTGGCATACAGCTCATGAAAACCCACAATTCCTATCTCACAAAATTAGCATATTTCATCCGACCAATAAAAGAAAAGTGTTTTTAATACAAAAAACGTCAACCTTCAAATAATCATGTACAGTTATGCACTCAATACTTGGTCGGGAATCCTTTGCAGAAATGACTGCTTCAATGCGGCGTGGCATGGAGGCAATCAGCCTGTGGCACTGCTGAGGTCTTATGGAGGCCCAGGATGCTTCGATAGCGGCCTTTAGCTCATCCAGAGTGTTGGGTCTTGAGTCTCTCAACGTTCTCTTCACAATATCCCACAGATTCTCTATGGGGTTCAGGTCAGGAGAGTTGGCAGGCCAATTGAGCACAGTGATACCATGGTCAGTAAACCATTTACCAGTGGTTTTGGCACTGTGAGCAGGTGCCAGGTCGTGCTGAAAAATGAAATCTTCATCTCCATAAAGCTTTTCAGCAGATGGAAGCATGAAGTGCTCCAAAATCTCCTGATAGCTAGCTGCATTGACCCTGCCCTTGATAAAACACAGTGGACCAACACCAGCAGCTGACATGGCACCCCAGACCATCACTGACTGTGGGTACTTGACACTGGACTTCTGGCATTTTGGCATTTCCTTCTCCCCAGTCTTCCTCCAGACTCTGGCACCTTGATTTCCGAATGACATGCAGAATTTGCTTTCATCCGAAAAAAGTACTTTGGACCACTGAGCAACAGTCCAGTGCTGCTTCTCTGTAGCCCAGGTCTGGGGAATGCAGCACCTGTAGCCCATTTCCTGCACACGCCTGTGCACGGTGGCTCTGGATGTTTCTACTCCAGACTCAGTCCACTGCTTCCGCAGGTCCTCCAAGGTCTGGAATCGGCCCTTCTCCACAATCTTCTTCAGGGTCGGGTCACCTCTTCTCGTTGTGCAGTGTTTTCTGCCACACTTTTTCCTTCCCACAGACTTCCCACTGAGGTGCCTTGATACAGCACTCTGGGAACAGCCTATTCATTCAGAAATGTCTTTCTGAGTCTTACCCTCTTGCTTGAGGGTGTCAATAGTGGCCTTCTGGACAGCAGTCAGGTCGGCAGTCTTACCCATGATTGGGGTTTTGAGTGATGAACCAGGCTGGGAGTTTTAAAGGCCTCAGGAATCTTTTGCAGGTGTTTAGAGTTAACTCGTTGATTCAGATGATTAGGTTCATAGCTCGTTTAGAGACCCTTTTAATGATATGCTAATTTTGTGAGATAGGAATTTTGGGTTTTCATGAGCTGTATGCCAAAATCATCCGTATTAAGACAATAAAAGACCTGAAATATTTCAGTTAGTGTGCCATGAATCTAAAATATATGAATGTTAAATTTTCATCATGACATTATGGAAAATAATTAACTTTATCACAATATGCTAATATTTTGAGAAGGACCTGTACTTAATACAATGTTTTTTACAAAGGTAAAAAAAACACAGGTTCATATTTTATTAATGCAACCTGTCTAATGTGAGGCGAAATGCAACTCTGACCTAATAAAGTCAATAAAGCAATTATGACACCATCTGCAGATATCCTTTTTGTAGAGCAAAGCTGCCCTGCAACGTGGAGGTAACCAGCTTCTCCATGTTAGTGCATGAAATTTTGCGACAGGTCACATAAAAGATTAATAAAATAAAATGTTTTTGCTTAAAAATCTTTAAAAAGTTTAAATAATTCTGGTTTGATTCTTTCTAAACTCAATAGTGCAGAAATCAGTCTTTTAAACATAGTCTGTGTTGCTGAGAGCCAGGGTTTTATTCCTGGATTAACTAATCTGGATTAAGGCCTGTTCTTGCTCCAAAGTCAGTGTCATGGCAGATTTCACTTTTCATGTAGATGTTAGATTTATCAGTCAGAATATTGCCTTTAATTTTTTACCAGACACTGTTTGAGATGTTCTCGCTGTTGTGGTCACAGCCTTAGACTGAATGTCATTGCAGTTTTTTTATGATTGCATAAACACTAAAAACAAAAGAATTACATAATAATTATATTACAAAGAGTTGTAGGTATTGATTGGTCTGGGACTAATCAATAAATAGGACTGAAAGATGAATGCTACTCATCCTCCTCGCCCAGTATTTTGAGGAAAGGGAAAATTTAAACAAAATCAATCAATCTGATTGTCACAAATCAAGTCACTAACTAGCAAAGTCGTTGAAGAGAAAGATCTTATGTTCAGTAAGCCACATTTAATTCTTTTATTTTTCTTTTCAGTCTGAGTTGTGTTTATTTTTATGAGATTTTCATGATTTCCTCCTTTTAGATTATTGTTTAATCTATTCAATTTTGATGGTGGGTGGGTCACTGTCTTAATAGGATAATGGGTGGGTAAGAGCACAGAAGCTGCAGAGAGGAGTGTTAAACTACGACCCTGCTTCCTGGTCTGAACCCTGGGTTGTCAGAGTTTTGGAGAACTAATAAATTCGGCCAGTTCAGTTACTTCCGATGCTGTCTGGGAGTATGCCAATAATTTTCTTCTTAATAGAATCAATTTTATTTAAGAAGAATCCCATAAAATCATGACTTCTGAGAGCTAAGGGAATGGATGGCTCAACAGAGCTATGACTCTGTGTAAATTTAGCAACTGTATTAAAGAGAAACCTAGGATTATTCTTGTTCTCTTCTATTAATGATGAGAAAGAAGCTGTTCTAGCTTGGTGAAGTGTCTTTTTATACAACAGTAGGCTATTTTTCCAGATTAAGTAGGAATCCTCTTGATGTGTAGAGCGCCATTTTCTCTCCAATTTTCTATCATTGTGCTTTAAAGTACACAGCTCTGAATTAAACCAGGGAGCTAGCCTCCTATGAATAATTACCTTCTTTTTCAAGGGAGCTACATTGTCTAATGCAACACGCAATGAGGAAGTAACACTATGAACAACAGAATCAATTTGTGAAGGGGAAGAAACAAAATTATTGCCCTCCATTGTGTTTTTCTGTGATAATGAGGAAATTAAAAGTGGAACAGATTCTTTAAAGGTTGTTACAGCATCGCCTGATAATGATCTACTATAATAATATTTTCTTTCAGGTGTGGAGTACTTGGTTAAATTAAACTCAAATGTTTTTAGAAAATGGACAAAAAGGACAAGATTATGAAGAAATATTGTTATTTCTGTCAGGATCTGTCTGTGTGTCTTCTGGCTTTGGTTTTATCAGCAGGTTCAGTTGGAGGATGGAGCTGCGTGCTGCTGTCTCACGCCTGCGAGCTATTAGGCTCGTTAAGGCAGTTTTTTAAGGAGCAAGTTGCTAAGTATTCGATTCCTGAGTAATGTCCTTTGTGGTACCTCAAGCCCCCCGCATCTTGTCCTTGACTGAAAACCCTGTGAAAGATTTTTTGTAACCTTAAGCTCTGCTCCTTCCTTCAAGGTGCTTCCTGAGGCAAACTCACCAGATCCTCCCGGTGATTCTTTTGCTGCCTGGTTCAGCATACCTCCGGAGTTCCACGTCAGGAACGCAGGCTGACTTCCACCTGCCTCAAGACGCTCAGCTTCCGAAAACTGTCCGCCCTCCAACGAACTGGTTACCTCTGGAAAACACAGATTTCTCTACCCAAACTGACCTCCCCTCCCGGACTCCTAATCCACCTGCAACCATAAGCTCTCCTCACTCTGACTATTCCTCTACATTAATGAAGCCAAGCTCACCCATCTGCTTTCCTTCCCCAGAAGGCGAACCGCCGGAGCAGCCTTTAAGAGCAGCCTCTTAAAGCTCCCTAGTCTCCTGAAAGTCCCTTCATGTGGGTTAAGAAGTTCAGTAAAACAATGACAATTTCTTTACACTCAATGCCATATGTCAGCACAAGGTCCAGAGAATGAAGACAAAGGTGGGTAGGATTGTTAATGTTTTGAGCAAAGCCAATTGAGTCCAAGATAGCATTAAAGGCTATATTTAGGCTATCACTTTCAGTGTCAACATGAATGTTAAAATCCCCCACTATTATGACCTTATCTGTATTTAACAATAAATCAGATAAAAGGTCTGAAAATTGATCCAAAAATTGAAAGTAAGGACCTGGTGGACGGTACAAAACAAACAGAAGTGGTTTTAGTGCTTTGCTATTTGGATGAGGAAAACTAAGGATTAAATATTCAAAAAGTTGTAGCTATTGATTGGTCTGGGACTAATCAATAAATTGGACTGAAAGATGGTTGCTACTCCTCCTCCTCGCCCAGTATTTCGAGGAATGTGAAAATTTAAATAATTAGTAGGAGTTGATTCATTTATAGTAACATAATCCTCTTGCTGCAGCCAGGTTTCTGTGAGGCAAAATAAATCAATCTGATTGTCACAAATCAGGTCATTAACTAGCAAAGTCTTTGAAGAGAGAGATCTTATGTTCAGTAAGCCACATTTAATTGTTTTTTTTGTTGTTAAACACAACTCAGTCTGAGTCGTGTTTGTTTTTATGAAATTATCTTTAGATTTTAGATTAGTTTTTAATCTATTCAATTTTGGTCGTGGGCAAGACTGTCTTAATAGGGTAATGGGTGGGTAGCAGCACAGAAGCTGCAGAGAGGAGTATTAAACTACGACCCTGCTTCCTGGTCTGAACCCTGGGTTGTCAGAGTTTTGGAGAACTAATAAATTCGGCCAGTTCAGTTACTTCCGATGCTGTCTGGGAGTATGCCAATAATTTTCTTCTTAATAGAATCAATTTTATTTAAGAAGAATCCCATAAAATCATGACTTCTGAGAGCTAAGGGAATGAATGGCTCAACAGAGCTATGACTCTGTGTAAGTTTAGCAACTGTATTAAAGAGAAACCTAGGATTATTCTTGTTCTCTTCTATTAATGATGAGAAAGAAGCTGTTCTAGCTTGGTGAAGTGTCTTTTTATACAACAGTAGGCTATTTTTCCAGATTAAGTAGGAATCCTCTTGATGTGTAGAGCGCCATTTTCTCTCCAATTTTCTATCATTGTGCTTTAAAGTACACAGCTCTGAATTAAACCAGGGAGCTAGCCTCCTATGAATAATTACCTTCTTTTTCAAGGGAGCTACATTGTCTAATGCAACACGCAATGAGGAAGTAACACTATGAACAACAGAATCAATTTGTGAAGGGGAAGAAACAAAATTATTGCCCTCCATTGTGTTTTTCTGTGATAATGAGGAAATTAAAAGTGGAACAGATTCTTTAAAGGTTGTTACAGCATCGCCTGATAATGATCTATTATAATAATATTTTCTTTCAGGTGTGGAGTACTTGGTTAAATTAAACTCAAATGTTTTTAGAAAATGGACAAAAAGGACAAGATTATGAAGAAATATTGTTATTTCTGTCAGGATCTGTCTGTGTGTCTTCTGGCTTTGGTTTTATCAGCAGGTTCAGTTGGAGGATGGAGCTGCGTGCTGCTGTCTCACGCCTGCGAGCTATTAGGCTCGTTAAGGCAGTTTTTTAAGGAGCAGGTTGCTAAGTATTCGATTCCTGAGTAATGTCCTTTGTGGTACCTCAAGCCCCCCGCATCTTGTCCTTGACTGAAAACCCTGTGAAAGATTTTTTGTAACCTTAAGCTCTGCTCCTTCCTTCAAGGTGCTTCCTGAGGCAAACTCACCAGATCCTCCCGGTGATTCTTGTGCTGCCTGGTTCAGCATACCTCCGGAGTTCCACGTCAGGAACGCAGGCTGACTTCCACCTGCCTCAAGACGCTCAGCTTCCGAAAACTGTCCGCCCTCCAACGAACTGGTTACCTCTGGAAAACACAGATTTCTCTACCCAAACTGACCTCCCCTCCCGGACTCCTAATCCACCTGCAACCATAAGCTCTCCTCACTCTGACTATTCCTCTACATTAATGAAGCCAAGCTCACCCATCTGCTTTCCTTCCCCAGAAGGCGAACCGCCGGAGCAGCCTTTAAGAGCAGCCTCTTAAAGCTCCCTAGTCTCCTGAAAGTCCCTTCATGTGGGTTAAGAAGTTCAGTAAAACAATGACAATTTCTTTACACTCAATGCCATATGTCAGCACAAGGTCCAGAGAATGAAGACAAAGGTGGGTAGGATTGTTAATGTTTTGAGCAAAGCCAATTGAGTCCAAGATAGCATTAAAGGCTATATTTAGGCTATCACTTTCAGTGTCAACATGAATGTTAAAATCCCCCACTATTATGACCTTATCTGTATTTAACAATAAATCAGATAAAAGGTCTGAAAATTGATCCAAAAATTGAAAGTAAGGACCTGGTGGACGGTACAAAACAAACAGAAGTGGTTTTAGTGCTTTGCTATTTGGATGAGGAAAACTAAGGATTAAATATTCAAAAAGTTGTAGCTATTGATTGGTCTGGGACTAATCAATAAATTGGACTGAAAGATGGTTGCTACTCCTCCTCCTCGCCCAGTATTTCGAGGAATGTGAAAATTTAAATAATTAGTAGGAGTTGATTCATTTATAGTAACATAATCCTCTTGCTGCAGCCAGGTTTCTGTGAGGCAAAATAAATCAATCTGATTGTCACAAATCAGGTCATTAACTAGCAAAGTCTTTGAAGAGAGAGATCTTATGTTCAGTAAGCCACATTTAATTGTTTTTTTGTTGTTAAACACAACTCAGTCTGAGTCGTGTTTGTTTTTATGAAATTATCTTTAGATTTTAGATTAGTTTTTAATCTATTCAATTTTGGTCGTGGGCAAGACTGTCTTAATAGGGTAATGGGTGGGTAGCAGCACAGAAGCTGCAGAGAGGAGTATTAAACTACGACCCTGCTTCCTGGTCTGAACCCTGGGTTGTCAGAGTTTTGGAGAACTAATAAATTCGGCCAGTTCAGTTACTTCCGATGCTGTCTGGGAGTATGCCAATAATTTTCTTCTTAATAGAATCAATTTTATTTAAGAAGAATCCCATAAAATCATGACTTCTGAGAGCTAAGGGAATGAATGGCTCAACAGAGCTATGACTCTGTGTAAGTTTAGCAACTGTATTAAAGAGAAACCTAGGATTATTCTTGTTCTCTTCTATTAATGATGAGAAAGAAGCTGTTCTAGCTTGGTGAAGTGTCTTTTTATACAACAGTAGGCTATTTTTCCAGATTAAGTAGGAATCCTCTTGATGTGTAGAGCGCCATTTTCTCTCCAATTTTCTATCATTGTGCTTTAAAGTACACAGCTCTGAATTAAACCAGGGAGCTAGCCTCCTATGAATAATTACCTTCTTTTTCAAGGGAGCTACATTGTCTAATGCAACACGCAATGAGGAAGTAACACTATGAACAACAGAATCAATTTGTGAAGGGGAAGAAACAAAATTATTGCCCTCCATTGTGTTTTTCTGTGATAATGAGGAAATTAAAAGTGGAACAGATTCTTTAAAGGTTGTTACAGCATCGCCTGATAATGATCTACTATAATAATATTTTCTTTCAGGTGTGGAGTACTTGGTTAAATTAAACTCAAATGTTTTTAGAAAATGGACAAAAAGGACAAGATTATGAAGAAATATTGTTATTTCTGTCAGGATCTGTCTGTGTGTCTTCTGGCTTTGGTTTTATCAGCAGGTTCAGTTGGAGGATGGAGCTGCGTGCTGCTGTCTCACACCTGCGAGCTATTAGGCTCGTTAAGGCAGTTTTTTAAGGAGCAAGTTGCTAAGTATTCGATTCCTGAGTAATGTCCTTTGTGGTACCTCAAGCCCCCCGCATCTTGTCCTTGACTGAAAACCCTGTGAAAGATTTTTTGTAACCTTAAGCTCTGCTCCTTCCTTCAAGGTGCTTCCTGAGGCAAACTCACCAGATCCTCCCGGTGATTCTTTTGCTGCCTGGTTCAGCATACCTCCGGAGTTCCACGTCAGGAACGCAGGCTGACTTCCACCTGCCTCAAGACGCTCAGCTTCCGAAAACTGTCCGCCCTCCAACGAACTGGTTACCTCTGGAAAACACAGATTTCTCTACCCAAACTGACCTCCCCTCCCGGACTCCTAATCCACCTGCAACCATAAGCTCTCCTCACTCTGACTATTCCTCTACATTAATGAAGCCAAGCTCACCCATCTGCTTTCCTTCCCCAGAAGGCGAACCGCCGGAGCAGCCTTTAAGAGCAGCCTCTTAAAGCTCCCTAGTCTCCTGAAAGTCCCTTCATGTGGGTTAAGAAGTTCAGTAAAACAATGACAATTTCTTTACACTCAATGCCATATGTCAGCACAAGGTCCAGAGAATGAAGACAAAGGTGGGTAGGATTGTTAATGTTTTGAGCAAAGCCAATTGAGTCCAAGATAGCATTAAAGGCTATATTTAGGCTATCACTTTCAGTGTCAACATGAATGTTAAAATCCCCCACTATTATGACCTTATCTGTATTTAACAATAAATCAGATAAAAGGTCTGAAAATTGATCCAAAAATTGAAAGTAAGGACCTGGTGGACGGTACAAAACAAACAGAAGTGGTTTTAGTGCTTTGCTATTTGGATGAGGAAAACTAAGGATTAAATATTCAAAAAGTTGTAGCTATTGATTGGTCTGGGACTAATCAATAAATTGGACTGAAAGATGGTTGCTACTCCTCCTCCTCGCCCAGTATTTCGAGGAATGTGAAAATTTAAATAATTAGTAGGAGTTGATTCATTTATAGTAACATAATCCTCTTGCTGCAGCCAGGTTTCTGTGAGGCAAAATAAATCAATCTGATTGTCACAAATCAGGTCATTAACTAGCAAAGTCTTTGAAGAGAGAGATCTTATGTTCAGTAAGCCACATTTAATTGTTTTTTTTGTTGTTAAACACAACTCAGTCTGAGTCGTGTTTGTTTTTATGAAATTATCTTTAGATTTTAGATTAGTTTTTAATCTATTCAATTTTGGTCGTGGGCAAGACTGTCTTAATAGGGTAATGGGTGGGTAGCAGCACAGAAGCTGCAGAGAGGAGTATTAAACTACGACCCTGCTTCCTGGTCTGAACCCTGGGTTGTCAGAGTTTTGGAGAACTAATAAATTCGGCCAGTTCAGTTACTTCCGATGCTGTCTGGGAGTATGCCAATAATTTTCTTCTTAATAGAATCAATTTTATTTAAGAAGAATCCCATAAAATCATGACTTCTGAGAGCTAAGGGAATGAATGGCTCAACAGAGCTATGACTCTGTGTAAGTTTAGCAACTGTATTAAAGAGAAACCTAGGATTATTCTTGTTCTCTTCTATTAATGATGAGAAAGAAGCTGTTCTAGCTTGGTGAAGTGTCTTTTTATACAACAGTAGGCTATTTTTCCAGATTAAGTAGGAATCCTCTTGATGTGTAGAGCGCCATTTTCTCTCCAATTTTCTATCATTGTGCTTTAAAGTACACAGCTCTGAATTAAACCAGGGAGCTAGCCTCCTATGAATAATTACCTTCTTTTTCAAGGGAGCTACATTGTCTAATGCAACACGCAATGAGGAAGTAACACTATGAACAACAGAATCAATTTGTGAAGGGGAAGAAACAAAATTATTGCCCTCCATTGTGTTTTTCTGTGATAATGAGGAAATTAAAAGTGGAACAGATTCTTTAAAGGTTGTTACAGCATCGCCTGATAATGATCTATTATAATAATATTTTCTTTCAGGTGTGGAGTACTTGGTTAAATTAAACTCAAATGTTTTTAGAAAATGGACAAAAAGGACAAGATTATGAAGAAATATTGTTATTTCTGTCAGGATCTGTCTGTGTGTCTTCTGGCTTTGGTTTTATCAGCAGGTTCAGTTGGAGGATGGAGCTGCGTGCTGCTGTCTCACGCCTGCGAGCTATTAGGCTCGTTAAGGCAGTTTTTTAAGGAGCAGGTTGCTAAGTATTCGATTCCTGAGTAATGTCCTTTGTGGTACCTCAAGCCCCCCGCATCTTGTCCTTGACTGAAAACCCTGTGAAAGATTTTTTGTAACCTTAAGCTCTGCTCCTTCCTTCAAGGTGCTTCCTGAGGCAAACTCACCAGATCCTCCCGGTGATTCTTGTGCTGCCTGGTTCAGCATACCTCCGGAGTTCCACGTCAGGAACGCAGGCTGACTTCCACCTGCCTCAAGACGCTCAGCTTCCGAAAACTGTCCGCCCTCCAACGAACTGGTTACCTCTGGAAAACACAGATTTCTCTACCCAAACTGACCTCCCCTCCCGGACTCCTAATCCACCTGCAACCATAAGCTCTCCTCACTCTGACTATTCCTCTACATTAATGAAGCCAAGCTCACCCATCTGCTTTCCTTCCCCAGAAGGCGAACCGCCGGAGCAGCCTTTAAGAGCAGCCTCTTAAAGCTCCCTAGTCTCCTGAAAGTCCCTTCATGTGGGTTAAGAAGTTCAGTAAAACAATGACAATTTCTTTACACTCAATGCCATATGTCAGCACAAGGTCCAGAGAATGAAGACAAAGGTGGGTAGGATTGTTAATGTTTTGAGCAAAGCCAATTGAGTCCAAGATAGCATTAAAGGCTATATTTAGGCTATCACTTTCAGTGTCAACATGAATGTTAAAATCCCCCACTATTATGACCTTATCTGTATTTAACAATAAATCAGATAAAAGGTCTGAAAATTGATCCAAAAATTGAAAGTAAGGACCTGGTGGACGGTACAAAACAAACAGAAGTGGTTTTAGTGCTTTGCTATTTGGATGAGGAAAACTAAGGATTAAATATTCAAAAAGTTGTAGCTATTGATTGGTCTGGGACTAATCAATAAATTGGACTGAAAGATGGTTGCTACTCCTCCTCCTCGCCCAGTATTTCGAGGAATGTGAAAATTTAAATAATTAGTAGGAGTTGACTCATTTATAGTAACATAATCCTCTTGCTGCAGCCAGGTTTCTGTGAGGCAAAATAAATCAATCTGATTGTCACAAATCAGGTCATTAACTAGCAAAGTCTTTGAAGAGAGAGATCTTATGTTCAGTAAGCCACATTTAATTGTTTTTTTTGTTGTTAAACACAACTCAGTCTGAGTCGTGTTTGTTTTTATGAAATTATCTTTAGATTTTAGATTAGTTTTTAATCTATTCAATTTTGGTCGTGGGCAAGACTGTCTTAATAGGGTAATGGGTGGGTAGCAGCACAGAAGCTGCAGAGAGGAGTATTAAACTACGACCCTGCTTCCTGGTCTGAACCCTGGGTTGTCAGAGTTTTGGAGAACTAATAAATTCGGCCAGTTCAGTTACTTCCGATGCTGTCTGGGAGTATGCCAATAATTTTCTTCTTAATAGAATCAATTTTATTTAAGAAGAATCCCATAAAATCATGACTTCTGAGAGCTAAGGGAATGAATGGCTCAACAGAGCTATGACTCTGTGTAAGTTTAGCAACTGTATTAAAGAGAAACCTAGGATTATTCTTGTTCTCTTCTATTAATGATGAGAAAGAAGCTGTTCTAGCTTGGTGAAGTGTCTTTTTATACAACAGTAGGCTATTTTTCCAGATTAAGTAGGAATCCTCTTGATGTGTAGAGCGCCATTTTCTCTCCAATTTTCTATCATTGTGCTTTAAAGTACACAGCTCTGAATTAAACCAGGGAGCTAGCCTCCTATGAATAATTACCTTCTTTTTCAAGGGAGCTACATTGTCTAATGCAACACGCAATGAGGAAGTAACACTATGAACAACAGAATCAATTTGTGAAGGGGAAGAAACAAAATTATTGCCCTCCATTGTGTTTTTCTGTGATAATGAGGAAATTAAAAGTGGAACAGATTCTTTAAAGGTTGTTACAGCATCGCCTGATAATGATCTATTATAATAATATTTTCTTTCAGGTGTGGAGTACTTGGTTAAATTAAACTCAAATGTTTTTAGAAAATGGACAAAAAGGACAAGATTATGAAGAAATATTATTTCTGTCAGGATCTGTCTGTGTGTCTTCTGGCTTTGGTTTTATCAGCAGGTTCAGTTGGAGGATGGAGCTGCGTGCTGCTGTCTCACGCCTGCGAGCTATTAGGCTCGTTAAGGCAGTTTTTTAAGGAGCAGGTTGCTAAGTATTCGATTCCTGAGTAATGTCCTTTGTGGTACCTCAAGCCCCCCGCATCTTGTCCTTGACTGAAAACCCTGTGAAAGATTTTTTGTAACCTTAAGCTCTGCTCCTTCCTTCAAGGTGCTTCCTGAGGCAAACTCACCAGATCCTCCCGGTGATTCTTGTGCTGCCTGGTTCAGCATACCTCCGGAGTTCCACGTCAGGAACGCAGGCTGACTTCCACCTGCCTCAAGACGCTCAGCTTCCGAAAACTGTCCGCCCTCCAACGAACTGGTTACCTCTGGAAAACACAGATTTCTCTACCCAAACTGACCTCCCCTCCCGGACTCCTAATCCACCTGCAACCATAAGCTCTCCTCACTCTGACTATTCCTCTACATTAATGAAGCCAAGCTCACCCATCTGCTTTCCTTCCCCAGAAGGCGAACCGCCGGAGCAGCCTTTAAGAGCAGCCTCTTAAAGCTCCCTAGTCTCCTGAAAGTCCCTTCATGTGGGTTAAGAAGTTCAGTAAAACAATGACAATTTCTTTACACTCAATGCCATATGTCAGCACAAGGTCCAGAGAATGAAGACAAAGGTGGGTAGGATTGTTAATGTTTTGAGCAAAGCCAATTGAGTGGTAACTGGACCTCCACCAGGCAACCCTTTGTGGTAACTGGACCTCCAATACACAACCCTTTGTGGTAACTGGACCTCTACCAGGCAACCCTTTGTGGTAACTGGACCTACACCAGGCAACCCTTTGTGGTAACTTGACCTCTACCAGGCAACCCTTTGTGGTAACTGGACCTCCACCAGGCAACCCTTTGTGGTAACTGGACCTCCACCAGGCAACCCTTTGTGGTAACTGGACCTCTACCAGGCAACCCTTTGTGGTAACTGGACCTCTACCAGGCAACCCTTTGTGGTAACTGGACCTCCACCAGGCAACCCTTTGTGGTAACTGGACCTCTACCAGGCAACCCTTTGTGGTAACTGGACCTCCAATACACAACCCTTTGTGGTAACTGGACCTCTACCAGGCAACCCTTTGTGGTAACTGGACCTCCACCAGGCAACCCTTTGTGGTAACTGGACCTCTACCAGGCAACCCTTTGTGGTAACTGGACCTCCACCAGGCAACCCTTTGTGGTAACTGGACCTCCACCAGGCAACCCTTTGTGGTAACTGGACCTCGAATACACAACCCTTTGTGGTAACTGGACCTCCACCAGGCAACCCTTTGTGGTAACTGGACCTCGAATACACAACCCTTTGTGGTAACTGGACCTCTACCAGGCAACCCTTTGTGGTAACTGGACCTCCACCAGGCAACCCTTTGTGGTAACTGGACCTCTACCAGGCAACCCTTTGTGGTAACTGGACCTCCACCAGGCAACCCTTTGTGGTAACTGGACCTCTACCAGGCAACCCTTTGTGGTAACTGGACCTCCACCAGGCAACCCTTTGTGGTAACTGGACCTCCACCAGGCAACCCTTTGTGGTAACTGGACCTCCACCAGGCAACCCTTTGTGGTAACTGGACCTCGAATACACAACCCTTTGTGGTAACTGGACCTCCACCAGGCAACCCTTTGTGGTAACTGGACCTCGAATACACAACCCTTTGTGGTAACTGGACCTCTACCAGGCAACCCTTTGTGGTAACTGGACCTCTACCAGGCAACCCTTTGTGGTAACTGGACCTCCACCAGGCAACCCTTTGTGGTAACTGGACCTCCAATACACAACCCTTTGTGGTAACTGGACCTCCACCAGGCAACCCTTTGTGGTAACTGGACCTCTACCAGGCAACCCTTTGTGGTAACTGGACCTCCACCAGGCAACCCTTTGTGGTAACTGGGCCTCTACCAGGCAACCCTTTGTGGTAACTGGACCTCCACCAGGCAACCCTTTGTGGTAACTGGACCTCCAATACACAACCCTTTGTGGTAACTGGACCTCTACCAGGCAACCCTTTGTGGTAACTGGACCTCCACCAGGCAACCCTTTGTGGTAACTGGACCTCTACCAGGCAACCCTTTGTGGTAACTGGACCTCCACCAGGCAACCCTTTGTGGTAACTGGACCTCTACCAGGCAACCCTTTGTGGTAACTGGACCTCTACCAGGCAACCCTTTGTGGTAACTGGACCTCTACCAGGCAACCCTTTGTGGTAACTGGACCTCTACCAGGCAACCCTTTGTGGTAACTGGACCTCCACCAGGCAACCCTTTGTGGTAACTGGACCTCTACCAGGCAACCCTTTGTGGTAACTGGACCTCTACCAGGCAACCCTTTGTGGTAACTGGACCTCTACCAGGCAACCCTTTGTGGTAACTGGACCTCTACCAGGCAACCCTTTGTGGTAACTGGACCTCCACCAGGCAACCCTTTGTGGTAACTGGACCTCCACCAGGCAACCCTTTGTGGTAACTGGACCTCTACCAGGCAACCCTTTGTGGTAACTGGACCTCCACCAGGCAACCCTTTGTGGTAACTGGACCTCTACCAGGCAACCCTTTGTGGTAACTGGACCTCCACTAGGCAACCCTTTGTGGTAACTGGACCTCTACCAGGCAACCCTTTGTGGTAACTGGACCTCTACCAGGCAACCCTTTGTGGTAACTGGACCTCCACCAGGAAACCCTTTGTGGTAACTGGACCTCCACCAGGCAACCCTTTGTGGTAACTGGACCTCCAATACACAACCCTTTGTGGTAACTGAACCTCTACCAGGCAACCCTTTGTGGTAACTGGACCTCTACCAGGCAACCCTTTGTGATAACTGGACCTCTACCAGGCAACCCTTTGTGGTAACTGGACCTCCACCAGGCAACCCTTTGTGGTAACTGGACCTCCACCAGGCAACCCTTTGTGGTAACTGGACCTCTACCAGGCAACCCTTTGTGGTAACTGGACCTCCACTAGGCAACCCTTTGTGGTAACTGGACCTCTACCAGGCAACCCTTTGTGGTAACTGGACCTCTACCAGGCAACCCTTTGTGGTAACTGGACCTCCACCAGGCAACCCTTTGTGGTAACTGGACCTCCACCAGGCAACCCTTTGTGGTAACTGGACCTCCAATACACAACCCTTTGTGGTAACTGGACCTCTACCAGGCAACCCTTTGTGGTAACTGGACCTCTACCAGGCAACCCTTTGTGATAACTGGATCTCCACCAGGCAACCCTTTGTGGTAACTGGACCTCTACCAGGCAACCCTTTGTGATAACTGGACCTCCACCAGGCAACCTTTTGTGGTAACTGGACCTCTACCAGGCAACCCTTTGACATCACAGAAATCTTTAAACAGCTGAGTGAGTAAATAGATTTAAAATGAACAGATTTTACCACTTTGTTCAGCCTGATGTAAATTTCAACACCAAAATCAGAGACGTTTGTGTTTGTTGTAAACTGTAGAAGGTCCAGTTTGGACCTGTTGAAGTTGTCTGAATAACTGATAGAAGGTCATATTTATTTCCTTGATGTTCTGACTGAGAATGACAAAGAACCTGGTCCATTAACTCTGAGGAAGCTTCTCAAAAGACATTTCCACCTGAACTGAGTCTTGTTTTGTTTTTACAAATGTATTTTTCAGACTGACTAGAAAAGGCCAAGTGTTTCACAGCCTAGATGTGTTTTCTTTAGTTTTATTCTTTAAAATAACAGGATCCTTTTCTTTTTACAAAATAAAAAAATAGAAAATAATTCATTATATATACACTAAAAATAATAATATTTATGTAAACTATTTACTAAACATTGGGTAACAATAACAATTTTCTATCACACTTAAAATGAAGTCAACAGTATATATTGCAGACTTTTAAAAGTACTACTACATGAACAAAAGTATAGTTGGGTATAGGTGCATTCGCTGATGTGTGGAAAATTCAGCTTCAGTTGTTAAATCCACAATTTACCAAATCTGGGGGTGGTGAGGGGGGCACAGGGGTGGCCGTGCCCCCCCCATGATTGATTTCAATGCCCTGTTGGGCTGGTTAACCTTGTAGGAAATTACTAATCTGATATATACAGGTCCTTCTCAAAATATTAGCATATTGTGATAAAGTTCATTATTTTCTATAATGTAATGATGAAAATTTAACATTCATATATTTTAGATTCATTGCACACTAACTGAAATATTTCAGGTCTTTTATTGTCTTAATACGGATGATTTTGGCATACAGCTCATGAAAACCCAAAATTCCTATCTCACAAAATTAGCATATCATTAAAAGGGTCTCTAAACGAGCTATGAACCTAATCATCTGAATCAACGAGTTAACTCTAAACACCTGCAAAAGATTCCTGAGGCCTTAAAACTCCCAGCCTGGTTCATCACTCAAAACCCCAATCATGGGTAAGACTGCCGACCTGACTGCTGTCCAGAAGGCCACTATTGACACCCTCAAGCAAGAGGGTAAGACACAGAAAGAAATTTCTGAATGAATAGGCTGTTCCCAGAGTGCTGTATCAAGGCACCTCAGTGGGAAGTCTGTGGGAAGGAAAAAGTGTGGCAGAAAACGCTGCACAACGAGAAGAGGTGACCGGACCCTGAGGAAGATTGTGGAGAAGGGCCGATTCCAGACCTTGGGGGACCTGCGGAAGCAGTGGACTGAGTCTGGAGTAGAAACATCCAGAGCCACCGTGCACAGGCGTGTGCAGGAAATAGGCTACAGGTGCCGCATTCCCCAGGTCAAGCCACTTTTGAACCAGAAACAGCAGCAGAAGCGCCTGACCTGGGCTACAGAGAAGCAGCACTGGACTGTTGCTCAGTGGTCCAAAGTACTTTTTTCGGATCAAAGCAAATTCTGCATGTCATTCGGAAATCAAGGTGCCAGAGTCTGGAGGAAGACTAGGGAGAAGGAAATGCCAAAATGCCAGAAGTCCAGTGTCAAGTACCCACAGTCAGTGATGGTCTGGGGTGCCGTGTCAGCTGCTGGTGTTGGTCCACTGTGTTTTATCAAGGGCAGGGTCAATGCAGCTAGCTATCAGGAGATTTCGGAGCACTTCATGCTTCCATCTGCTGAAAAGCTTTATGGAGATGAAGATTTCATTTTTCAGCATGACCTGGCACCTGCTCACAGTGCCAAAACCACTGGTAAATGGTTTACTGACCATGGTATCACTGTGCTCAATTGGCCTGCCAACTCTCCTGACCTGAACCCCATAGAGAATCTGTGGGATATTGTGAAGAGAACATTGAGAGACTCAAGACCCAACACTCTGGATGAGCTAAAGGCCGCTATCGAAGCATCCTGGGCCTCCATAAGACCTCAGCAGTGCCACAGGCTGATTGCCTCCATGCCACGCCGCATTGAAGCAGTCATTTCTGCAAAAGGATTCCTGACCAAGTATTGAGTGCATAACTGTACATGATTATTTGAAGGTTGACGTTTTTTGTATTAAAAACACTTTTCTTTTATTGGTCGGATGAAATATGCTAATTTTGTGAGATAGGAATTTTGGGTTTTCATGAGCTGTATGCCAAAATCATCCGTATTAAGACAATAAAAGACCTGAAATATTTCAGTTGGTGTGCAATGAATCTAAAATATATGAATATTAAATTTTCATCATTACATTATGGAAAATAATGAACTTTATCACAATATGCTAATATTTTGAGAAGGACCTGTAGTTTCCCTTCATTGTTTGGAGATACATAATCACGTACTAAGCTTTTGGTTCAAGACTGTCACGGAGTAACATTTTTAGACTCTGTTTGTGGCTTTGTGTTTGTTTACCTTTTGCTTAGATGTTTCTATTTTGGTTTTTGTATCATGTTTTCTCCCTCTTCTGCCTCCTTGTGTTTACTTCTTAAGTTCTTTTATGGTTGTTTTCTTATTACTTTGTATGGTTTATTATTATTATTGTAATTATTATAGTTCTTGGTCTCCCTGGATTCTCTAGTTGTATTTCTCTTTAGTATCTTTGTGTTTAATTGTCTTTTATTAGTTCCTTTGCACTCTTCTTGTTTACTAGTTTATTTTCTGTTTCCTTTCCAGTTAATTCAGTCAGTGTGGTTAGGTTTGTTTACTTTTGTATTCAGGTTCTTTATGGGTTCTTTGTTCTCAGGTTGTTATTGTTGTTCCTATGTTCCCTCTAGTTTCTCTGTTTACTTTAGTCATGATTATTCTAGTTTTCTTATTCCCCATTTGATTATTTATCTTTGTCTATAGGTTTGCTTGGTCTGTGTTTCTGTTTATTGTTTATTAGTTACTTTGCCCATCCTCAGTCTTTGTATTTGTTTCACCTATTCCTTCTGCTTCCTTGTCACACCTGTATCTTGGATCTGCCAAATTTGCTGGCGAGTTTGACTTGTTAAAAGGATACTGGCAGGTCCCTATTTCTGCCTACCTGGGAGACGTCAGCTTTAATTACTACTTCTGTTCTGTATGAATATACAGTGATGAGCTTTGAAATGTGTCGGCATCATTCCATAGTTGTTTCAGGGCTTGAGGGGTGTTTGGTTCATTTGGACAACTTGTTGTTAAACGGCTTTTTTAGTTACCCCAGCAATAATTATTAGATATGAACATGTAATTAATTATTACTGAAGCAATCAGATCAGGCTTCTTTAAAAACAGGTTTGAACTATGAACTTTAAATGATCAGTGAAATAGTTATATATCAAGGCAGCAAGTCATGGATTTGAGGTCATGAACAGTTTATGACATCCATCCATCATTTATACCCACTTATCCTTGCAATATCAGGGGGATGGTTGGTGACTATGTCCAGCAGTCATTGGGCGAGAGGCAGGCTACACCCTGGACAGGTTGCCAGTCCATCTCAGGGCAGCACAGAGACACACAGCCATGCACACACTCATACCTAAGAGCAGTTCAGAGTCATCAATTAACAGTCATGCTAGAGTACCCAGAGAGGAACCACACATGCAAGCTCCACATTGAAAGAACACAGGCCGGTATTCAAACCCAGAACCTTCTAGCTGCAAGGCTACAGTACTAAAATCAGAACCACTGTGTTGGATAAGAGTTCTGGGAGGACAAGTGGTGAGAGGTTAGTCAACCTGTTAAAAATAGCAAGTAAGGGCTTGGAATTAATAACAATTATTGATGTTGTCAGACAAATATGATGGTCTTAAACCTTTTAAGCCAAGCTTATAGACATGAAGCTTTCTTTGAGGAAGTTAAGAGAAATATGATGAATTTACTGGTGCTGTCTCACATGGAGTACTGAAAGCCTGTGAGATGTTAGAAACCGCTTCAAACAAGAAGAAGCGCCAGAATGCCCATATTTTGTTTCATTTTTGCAGTGTTTATGTCCACACCATGTCCAACTTTTTGTCTTATTTCCATTTCCTAATAAGAAGTGATGGGAATAATGTTGCAGGACAAGAGGGGGGTTAATGTAACTTTATACCTCTGCCCACTTCTTTGAGCGTGTGAATATTGTTTATTAGTAAATAATGTTGTTACTCTCTGCAGTTACGTTAGAGACAATTTCTGAATAAATTTGCTGAACAGTTTTCTGACAACAACACAAATGTTAGCTTGATCACCAACAATGAAATGTCTTAAAAAATGTTGTTTTATTATAACTATTAATATTATTATTATTATTATTATCTGTCTAATTAGTTTGATTATTTTTAATGTGTGTTACTTGAGGTTCTATGTCTGCCCTTCTGTTTTTTTCTCTGTAAAACACATTATTACACTTGACTGTAGGGAAAGTGTTCAATAAATAAACTTTAATAGATAGAGGAGGTGAATCTTCAGAATGGTGTCAGGAAGTTAAATAGTCTCTCAGTGTGTCAACTAAACTAAAGAGTCAGTATTTGAGTTCAGGAAACAGGAATCAGTTAATTCACCTATTTATGTTGGTAGAGATATTATTTAGGGTCAGTCAGTTTAAATAGTTTTTGGGTCACTCTCACTGAGAACCTCAGATAGAAAGATCCAGGTCCATCAATTATGATAAAAAATATTGATTAAACGTTGGGCTGTCATGGTTGACACGCCTCTTCAACATTGCGTGGCAACTGTGTCCCTCATGGTTCCCTGTGGGGGGTGCTCCAGGAGTACGGAAACAGGTGCCCTTTATTAGGGGCCATCCGGTCCCTGTACAAGCGGAGCAGGAGTTAGGTCCGCTTTGCCGGCACTAAGTCGGACCTGTTCCCAGTGCATGTTGGACTCCGGCAGCGCTGCCCTGTGTCACCGGTCCTGTTCAAAACTTTTATGGACAGGATTTCTAGACGCAGCCAAGGGTCGGAAGGGGTCTGGTTTGGGGACCAGTGGATTTAGTTTCTTCTTTTTGCAGATGACGTGGTCCTGCTGGGTCCCTCTAGCCAAGACCTACAGCATGCGCTGTGGCGGTTCGCTGCCGAGTGTGAAGCGGCTGGGATGAAGATCAGCTCCTCCAAGTCCGAGGCCATCATTCTCAAACAGGAAAATGGTGGCTTGTCCTCTTGAGGTTGGAGGGAAGTTCCTGCCTCAAGTGGAGAAGTTTAAATATCTCGGGGTCTTGTTCAGGAGTGGGGGGAGAATGGAGCAGGAGATCGACAGACGGATCAGTGCAGCTGCCGCAGTAATGCGGGCACTGTGCCGGTCCGTTGTGGTGAAGAGAGAGCTGAGCTGAAAAGCAAAGCTCTCAATTTACCGGTCGGTCTACGTTCCTACCCTCACCTATGGCCATGAACTTTGGGTCATGACCGAAAGAACGAGATCCCTGGATACGAGCTCGGCCATCCGGGAGGAGCTCGGAGTAGAGCTGCTGCTCCTCCGCATCGAGAGGAGTCTGTTGAGGTGGCTCGGGCATCTATATCGGATGCCTCCTGGACGCCTTCCTCGGGAGGTGTTCCAGGCAAGTCCCACCGGGAGGAGGCCCAGGACACGCTGGAGGGACTATGTCTCTCAGCTGGCCTGGGAACGCCTTGGGCTCCCCCCGAAGGAGCTGGAGGAGGAGTCTGGGGAGAGGGACGTCTGGGTGTCTCTGCTGAGTCTGCTGCCCCTGCGACCCGGTCCCGGATAAAGTGGAAGACGACGACAACGTTTTTAGCTGAGGCGACACTTTTTTATGACATCGCTCTGCTAAAGGTCTTTTTTCATTTTTTTATATGAAGACGAGGGGTTCGAGGACGAACTGCCTCAGCCTCTAGAGCCTCAAAGGCTCCAGTGCAGATCATGTGGACTCCACCATAGTCCAAGTCTCTCGAGCTCCCCTGACATCCAGACAGGGCTTTTGAGGGTCCTCTTTGCTCCGAGGCCAGCTTGTACATGGTCAACCTCCAAATCAGGCTTTCCAAGGACACACCAGGGCCGGCCTCCAGACAAGCTTCTTCTTGGGTTCTCCTGGTGCCGTTGCCGGCCCCCCAGTCTCATCCTCAGCTGCCGCTGACCACCCAGACTCCATCTAGGCCAGCTTCCTTGATTCCTGATCTCTGTGCATCTTCCAGCCATCCTCCTGGACCATTACAAAAGAAGTCATGAACGTGGAAGGCGGGGCTTGAGTTGCATTTACCCCAACTGTCTAACTTTGCTCCATTCACACGTGGAATTTGCGAAACATATCAAAGAACATAAAAAAGGATTAAATTTAGTTGCTAAACTGCGTTGTGAGCTTTGCACTTTTTCAGCAGCAACAAACATTAAACAATATTTTCTTCATTTAAAGAGACATTTGAGGACCCAAGAGACTGTAAATTGTCCATTTGTGGGGTGTTCTTTCAGGTCAAGGGTATTCTCAACTTTTACTGCCCACAAGAGTCGATATCATCACACTGCTACATTTGTTGATTTTAAATCTGATCTGGTTATACAGTGTTGCACTAAAGACTCTGTAAATGATGAGGAGGAAGACTTATCTAATTCATTGTCATCAGATTTATTGTTCCCTGAATCTGAACTTTATTCAGCGCATAGTTCAGTTCAGCGCCGGCTTGCGTCACTTTTACTTCGTCTGCAAGCAGTACTTCATGTGTCACAGTCAGCAATTCAAGAAATTGTTGATGAATTATTTGATGTTGGCAAATGTGCAGAACAAATGACAAGACACACAATAGAAAATATTTTGAAGGAGCATAATTGTGCATCTGAGGAATTGGCAGCATCCACTGTCTTTACTTTCAAGAGAAGGGCCTCTTGGTACACAATTCAAAAGGCAGTCGTTTTATAGAAAGAAATTTACTGTCATTGAACCTGTAGAATATATTTTGAGCCGACATAAAAGGTCTCATACTTTTGTTTATGTTCCTGTTGTAAAAGTACTTGCTGAAATTCTCAAAAGAGATGAAGTACTTCATGAATTAAGGTTAGACAGACCAGTTGAACAATACAGGTCATGTCTTGATGGTGACTACTTTAAAAAAAATAAAATTCTTTCACATGCAGATATTAGATTATGCATAGTTTTGTACATTGATGATTTGGAAATTTGTAACCCTTTGAGTACATCCAGAAAAAAACACAAAGTCTGTGGTGTATATTGGGTTCTTGCAAATTTGCCAAGAAGATACAGGTCATCACTGTCATCAATCTACCTAGCTTTACTGTGCAGGACTGAGCATGTCAAGATTTATGGCTATGATAGCATTTTGGAGCCACTGATACAGGATATTCTCTATCTAGAAACAGTTGGTGTATTTGTTGAGAAACTTGGTTGTAACGTGAAAGGCACCATTTTGTTTGTGGCTGCAGACAATTTAGCTGCACACTCCCTAGGGGGATTTCAAGAATCCTTTAATGTGGACAAATTTTGTAGATTTTGTCTGGGTAATCGGGAAGATGTACAGACTTGTGATGTCAGAAATGGAAACTTTGTTTTACGAACACCCAAATTGTATGATGAAGCTGTAAATGTACTCAAGCAGAGTGAACTTCTATCTGTTGACGGTGTGAAACGAGAATGTCCTCTTAATAGATTGACAGGTTTTCATGCATCCCAAGGATTTCCACCAGACTTCTTACATGATGTCCTAGAAGGCATTGTACCTATAGAGTTAAGTCTGTGCCTTGCAGATTTCATTTCTAAGAAGTATTTCACATTGGAGGAACTTAACAGTGAAATACAAGGATTTCCTTTAAAGTTCTCGGACAAGACTAACTGCCCTCAGAAAGTTCCATCAACTTTCCAGCGGAATAGAACCCTTGGTGGAAATGGACATGAAAACTGGAGTCTTGTGCGTTTTCTTCCTCTTATTATTGGTCATCGTATTCCAGAAGGGGATCAGACTTGGGAATTAGTCCTTGAGCTCAAAGACTTGGTGGAGTTATTGTCAACTCCATATTTTACTTCAGACTCACTGTGTTATTTACAAGCAAAAATATCTGACCACAGACAGCTGCTTCAATCAAATTTCCCAGAAAACAAGTTGCGTCCCAAACATCACTTCATTGAACATTATCCCTACCTTATTCAAAAGTTTGGACCTCCAACTGAGTGTTGGACAATCAGGTTTGAGGCGAAACACTCTTTCTTTAAAAAGACTGTTCGGGATGTCAACAACTTTAAAAATATTCTGCTTACCCTTGCCTCAAGGCACCAGCTTATGTTGGCGCATTATCTTGAAATGCCAACCATTTTCAAGCCAGAGACTGAGACTGCAAAGGTCACTTATGTGTCCCTCCAAGTCATAGATGCTGCTGCAAGACAAGCTATTTTGAAAAGATTGACAAATGTTCACTCAGTAGGACTGACCCCACACGTCTTTCTAAATGGAACAAAGTTTTCAAAAGGAATGATTGTTTCAGCTGGGAGTACAAGTGGACTGCCTGATTTCGGAAGAATCCTGGAAATATGCATTGTGTTGGCTGATCAAGTTGGCTTCATTGTTGAACCTTTTACAGCATACTATGTACAACATCTTCGGAGTTACCATCTTGTGAAGAAAACTACTGTTGAGTGTCTGTTGGTGAAACCAGAGGATCTTAATGACTACGTGCCGCTGGTGTCATACTTCATTCGAGGCTATTTTCTGGTCACTCCCAAGACCTTCTTACTGAAATAAACTGTAAGTAGTTAACATTTGTCTTAGATTTAACTGAAATGTAGCGAATATTAAGGAAAAACTAGACCAAAACTATTTCCTTCCCCCTAGAGGACTTAGCTATTTCATTCCACTGTGCTCCTTGGCTGTTTCGCTATTTTTATGCCACTGTAACTGAGATGTACTGTTTGTGTTATTGTCTGTTTTTCACTGTGACCGTAATGTTTTTTTGTCATGTACAACGCTTTGAATGTCTTGTTACTGAAAAGCGCTATATAAATAAACTTACCTTACCATACCAACACAAATAACAGGGTTAAGCAGTTTTGAAAATAACTAATTGCAATAATGTTGACTGATACAGTAAGTAGAAGATTTCTGTTTGGGATAACAATTTTTGCAGCTCTAATTTTAAAAGAAAATACAATGTGCTGAACTCCACCAAACAATTTTCAGTCTCTAAAATATACATTTTAGGCAAACATCCATGAAATATGACAGTATTACATGTGGAACTGTATAGGGACACATTTTGTCTTTATGAAAAATTTCAGCACCCATGATCATAAAATTGCAGTAGGTCATATTGCAGCTTGTAAAATAAAAATCCAGTTGCTTACCCTAATTTGTATGACTGCATATTATCAGAATCATAGATACATGTTCAGTCCTTTTATTTGGGGAAATTGTAAGATACAATGTAATTTATAACAGCAGTGCCAGACATTTTATTTATGTAAAGACTGACTGTCTGAAATGTTTAAAATAACATGTTCTTCTTTATTTCAGTCTCTTTCTCAGGGTGCAATACTTGAAAATAAGACTTTTTCAGCTCCTTTGCATCTTACATTCAGTCAATTTGAAATTTCAAGAAGTAAATGAAACTAAAGCTGTAGTTTGTAAATGTTAAAGCAGTGAATTGCTCAATTGTTTTTCTAGATGCACACTTCTTGAATTAAATATTAAAATACTGAGTTATTTTCTGCAAGTTACTTAGATTAATAATTGTAAATACCATTAGATCAGCTTATAACAGAATAAGTCCAGCTCTCCTTTTACTGAGAATTCCTTAAAAAAATCAAGTGGAACTATCATCTCTCTTACAACTTAATTTATCTCATCTTGTGAGGCACGTGTCCTGTTAAAGTACACGCTTCAGCATCTTGCAGCCTCATACAAACTACCCCTCACTGGTAAAATTTTGTTTGTATTCAGGGCCAGGGCTTTGTGATGTATTGGGGGTGGGGTAACACATTGTTTCTACTGATATTTTTACACTTCTAATGCTTTCTTTGCTCCTATTTTTAGGTCAAAGACCACAATGCTTCTGCGAGTCATTGTGTCCGAAAAAGAGATCAGACGTCTTGCAGTTGAAGACATCCCTGGAAACATTGAGGAACTGAACCAGGTACTGCGAACCAGCCTTGGTCTGAGAGGGGGATTTATCTTACAGTTTAAGGATCCAGATTTCAACAATCAGTTGTGCAACCTAACAGACATCAAAGACCTTCCTAAGGAGCGAGCGACTGTAAAAATAATATTCACAGCAGATGACTCTTCAGATTCTACTCTGGACACATGCAGCCTTCCTTCTGTCAGTAGTGGGGATATTGTTGAATGGCCTGATCCCTTCCCAATTCCCCATTTTTCTCATGATGTGGAACTGCAATTAAATGAAGCAAATAATAGATACACTAAAGATGCATCTGTGATGGTTATTTCCAAAGGTTTAAAAACTGACATCCTTGACACACTTGCAGACATCATGTCAAAAATCAGTGTGTATCCTGAGAGGCAGCACTATGAAAGTGGCCAGAGCACTGGTAGAGAAGCATTCCTGTCTGCAAGATCCAGGTTCTGAAAAGGGGTGGTACTCATGGTTTCACAGCCTGAAGTTTAAACTTGGAAACTATCGGCAAAAGTTAAGTGCAGCAGGATGTTCTGAAGTGGTCATAAACAAAAGAAAAGGAGAAGGTTTGAAAGGACAAGAGGTCAAAGAAGGGGGAGGTGAACTACTGTCCTGGTCCACCAGAAGGACAAAGTCTTGAAAACATGGAGGAGAAACGGAAAATAATGGAGTCTGAAATGCGGAAAAAAGATCCTGATCACCAATTCGTAGAGGATCTGATGGTCGCCACATTTTCCCAACGTAGAAAAAAGATTGTTGGGAGTTCAACCACTCATCGCAGAGGTCCTTTCCCGATGGCCAGCTCTGTTCAATGAGAGACAGGTAACTGAACAACTGTGGAGTAGTTGCACAAATAGACATAATTCTTATGTCTCCCACAGTGTACTGTGTCCTGTTGAGAAATGTGTTGAATTATATTTTGTTAACTCCTCAGATAAAGGCAGAATTCAAAAGAATTGTCAACACTGATCTTCTGCAGTCTTTTCTTGATGGGCTTGACAGCTTGGTCCCAAGACTGCTGGAATTATACAAATCAGCAGCGAGGTCTGGAAAGAAGTAGGCCCTTAAACGCATTTTGGACTGCCTTGTGAGGGATGTAAGTGGATAAACAGATGACTAGAAATGTAGACACCATTTGTTCTTTTAAGCTTTTGATTTAACAGCAAGCTTTTTTGTGTTGTAGGACACAAATGAGAGGAGAAGGGCTGCTGCTCTACTTGGTCTGCCACAATACATATCAGGCGAAGATCCAGCAAATGTCATCAGGATATGTGATGTAAGGCTATAGAAAATGTAAAATGCAGAACTGTGTGTGTATATACACTGTCAGTTTCATTTTTTTTATTATTTTGCAGAGGAGCTGTGTGTATGCTTGCTCTTACACGTTTGCAGAGGCTAAAGTGATGCATTTACATTGCAGTCAGTGTTTTACCTGTTGTAAATGGCTCACAGCATGCTTAGTTTGTATAAACAGAGCATATTGCAATCACAGAAACAATGATAACAGATTTGAGATGAAGCAAATATACATACAGTGGCGTGAAAAAGTGCTTGCCCCTTCCTGATTTCTTACTTTTTTTTGTTGTAAATATGAATCTGAGAATATTATTTAATATTTTAATATTAATATTTTACAAAATAATATTCCGGTATGTTAAGGATTGTCCTGTGAATACCAGCCCAGTAAGGTGATGGTATTAGGACAAAATAGAAAGGTGTGAGACGAGCTCTGACATTATTGAACAGCATAAACTCTGCACATATATGGAATAAATTCACACAATTTATTAAAATACAAGAATTTATTAACAAAAATAAGTCAACTCAAAGTCAAACATATTTCAATCAACAAACTCTTTACTTTGCTAAAACAATCCAACTAAACTACCAAGCAGAATTAAAGAATAATGGAGACTAATGGACTATGTACAATATAAACAAGTTGATTAAAGATGATTGATAATTATGACCAAAAGAGTGATGCAACATTACCATGCAATGTTTATGTTTGAGAACCAAGGATTATCTTGAAGAATCTGGAAATGAAATTAAGTTAGTTTTGGAACCAACTTAGAAAATAATCAGCAACATTTAGACAACCCTTCACAATGCAAGATCAGATAAAATATTATTTTAATAAAATAATGTTTTAAATAATGATCTGCTGAATAAAACCCACCTCCTGGATGACTAATTCTCAACGGTGTCTAATTAGCTGCCTTCATTTATTAAAATAATATTTGAAGAAATATTATTGAGTATTTTGGAAAAGAGCCAAATCTTTCTGGAGAAATGGGTTTAATGGTGTTTACTTAGTTATCAACTCTAGTAAATGATGTTAGGGACTATTATTCATTAGCTTGAAAACTAACAACCTTTCTGTTGACTAGCCTTAATGCTAGCACACGTGTTCTTACCGGCTGGCCGTTGGGCTAACAAAGAAGCTAGCTAAAGTGCTAAGCTAGAGATAGCTTAGCGCCAGAATCAACACATACCTTTAAAATACCAGGTTAATAAAATGGTTAAAATGCATAAGCGCTGACGGCGCGTTATGAGCAATGTTCTGGTTAAAATCACCCTTTAAATAAAGTTTATCTTAGCTTTAAAACATACAAAGAACCCGAACCGGCCTGGGTGCTACAGGTAGCATGCTAGCACCAAGATAGCCGAGTTCCACAAAACAAACTTCATAACATGAAAACGTTTAGATCATTTCATCCTAAACCAATCTGTTAATCTGCCCAAAACCCAACCTCTGAAGCTGTTGAGGGAATGTCGTCCCAAGGCGAAGTTTGAAGAAGATATCCGTCGTGAACAAAGAGTTAGCTTCCCGCTAACTTCCTCAGTTTCTCCCGATCAGAAGGTGACCAGCTGTTCGTTACCGTAAACACGGTTGAGGACGTCGTCTTTCCTCCAGACTCGGCTTGTCGAAACAGCTTCTCTCGGAACACCGTTTGCTTCTGTGGGGCCTCGAAGAGAAAATGTAAGCAACTCTTACACCTTAATTTCTCCGTTCATGAATGAAAATACCGGATACACAGACAGTATTTCATTCTACTTAACTTTTGCAAAGGATCGGTGATCGGTCCTTGGATCCAGTTGAATTTATGTCCTTTTGCCAGCAAAAGACATTCAGCTGTTCCCTCCTGACCCGATGGTCATCGGTGTGGAAGAGAAAGACTTGTGGAAAGGTGGGGCTTTTAGTTGGGTATTGGCGCCACAGGAAGTCCGCAGTTACCCCATTTCCTGGCTGTGCTGGAAGAAGGTTAATGCACTTTATTTTGAAAGGTTCCAGGAAAGTATGTACCGGAGTTTTAGTGTTGAAAACCCATGGCTGTGGTCCCAACATTTTCTTGCATGTTTGTCACACTTAAGTGTTACATCAAACAAACGTAAATATTAGTCCAAGAGCCCCCCCACCCGAATAAGAAATCAGGAAGGATTTTTCACACCACTTTATATGACGAGGACTTTAGATCAACACAGCTTTACAACTTCACAGCTTTGTATATAGACCTTGAGGTAATGGTGTCTTGTAGTTGCTGACAAAAATGGTTACACATTATTTCTGGTTTCCCAAGGCTCACGTTGAGATTCTGGAAGAAGCCATGAAGGGGATGCAACTTGGCCTCCTGATAGGTTGTGAGAGTGGTGAACCAGATGCTATCCCACGCGAGGTCTTCGATGTGGCAGTTGTTGTTGAAGAGACCATTGTTCTTCACAACATTAAAGATGTTGTAGTTGCATTTTCATTGCTTATGGGTGTCATCTATTGCATGGATCTTGAGTATCCGTATGCCATGAAGTATACATTTGAGTTTCTTCAGAGAGTAGTTATGAAGATCAAACCAGACCAAGCTTCAGCCAGAGTCCATGGACTAAGGAACAAAATCCTGAGGTACAAACTGTAACATCTGTCTGCGCTGACAGTTTTAATTTTGTTTGACTAATAAGTTATAGTAAGTTTTCTTTCTTCAGACAGACTTGCTTTATTTTGTATGTTGTATGTTATTTAAAAGTTCAATGCACTTTAAAATGTTGGCAGACTGCACAGTTGAAACTGTTTTTGAATGGTAGGAGACAGTTGTTCTGTTCAGTCATATGATTTTTCATCACATTTTCAAAATGTTCAAAAAACCAAACTCTTCATGTATTTGGTACATTAAAAAAGAAATTCATGGAGATATAATATCTATCTATATATATATAGATATATATATCTGTATATATATATATCTATATATATATATACAGATAGATATTATATCTATATATATATAGATATAATATCTATATATATATAGATATATATATCTGTATATATATAGATATATATATCTGTATATGTATATATATATATATATATACAGATAGATATTATATCTATATATATATAGATATAATATCTATATATATATAGATATATATTTCTATTTATATAAATATATTTAGATATATACGTTTCTTTTTTTAGTCGGACAAGTACTGACTACAACATGGCAGGTTCTTCATCCCCATGGTTCAATTTTGTTTACTTTTCCAGATAGGCCTCATATATTTTAATAATTTTCTGTACAAACAGAAGTAAGTTGTAAGTGAAGGTGGTATTCAAATAAATTATATAAAAATGTTTTTGAAGTTTCGTTATTTGTGATAGTTGAATTCAGTGTTTTCTTAGGAATCTGCTAAGCTTGCCATTATAAGTTCAGACCAGTAATGAAAATAGAAAATGGTAGTTAACTGGAATTTCAAATTCAAGTTCAATTGCTGCCTTATAAACATGAGTTAAAGTAACTTACAGAGGTAAGCGGTATAGAAAGATTTATTAAAAAAATTAGTTAAATGGATGTATAATTGTACTTTCTTTTGACGAAACAAAACATGTTTTAACAATGGTGTGATACAGTGAGTTAACTCAAAGTAACAAGTTCAAACAATAACTAATCATTATTGAAAAAATTGGTATAACTGGGTTTTGTGAGTTGAAATGGCACATAATTGTATGTTACTCTAACAAGAAAAACTAAGTTTTTTGTATTGGATAATACAAAATCAGCAGTAAACTCTACTCAGAGTATCAAGTTAAAACAAGAAATGATCATGAATCCAGTATCCTAAACAACTTATCTTTCCAAATTTAAAAAACTCTTATTTTGAAGTTGAGTTAATGTACATTTTTAAGGCAGCAATTGAACTAAAGTTTTTAAGTTGAACTACCCTAATAGTTTTTACAGTGCAGAGTGCTATATCTACTTTGAAATACTGATACTATAACTATAACTAACTGATATTATCTGCATATTTTGATGCAAAGAAGAACATCATGTTTTAGTGTTTATGTTATTAATAATTTCTTTTAGTTCTAAGGACTCATTTTACATTTGCTCAAACAGATGTTGAGGCTTTGGATATTAATACAAGACCTGAAGGTTGTTCATTCTACACTTGTGATCAGCATTTAATTTTGTTGTTTTTATTTTATTACTACTTAGAAAACAAAAATATTTTAGGACATAACTTCTTTTACTGTAAACTACATCATCAAGTTCTTCCAACCAGAACCTGGAGAACCAGTCTGAGGTAATCCAGATTAAACCTGTTTGTTCAGGACACAGAGTTAGAAATGAAACACGAAGATGAAACTGACTGGGATTTGTTGTGATTTCAGAGACTGGGACCAACCAGAGAGCAGATTCTTGAAGCTAAAGATTTGTGGTTCCTCCATCGTGAAGTCTGGAAGCTGAGCTCACTGTAGGATCAAGGTGGATCTACATCAGAGGCTGCAGGGTCTCCCCGTGAACTTTTAACTGTAAATGTTTTTTATTGTCTGCATTTTAACCTCTCTAGCTGATCTAATCTGGCTGCATCAGCTGGAATAGTCCAGCTGTCCTGGTCTTCTACAGTCAGGATGTTGTTTTAATATCTGAGACGTTTTTATGTCTTTAAAGGTCTGACGCTGCCTTTAGAAGAGGACAACACTGTCTAGTGTGAGGACATCTACAATCATCACCATGGCAACTTCATCACAGACAACCAATGAAAAGTTGTCGGTGGATCTTTTGAACATAAATGGTCTTAGAAACAAAACTGATGATATTCGACACATCATTGGACGTGATAAGGTCCATGTTCTGGCTCTGTGTGAAACTAAATTGGACCCCTCAGTGAAAGACAGTAAAGTTTATATACCAGGTTTCAGGATGTGGAGGAAGGACAGGAACAATTATGGAGGTGGTGTTGCTCTGTATGTTCAGGATCACATTAAAACTACATTAAGGTCCGAACTGATGAAGACTAGAGTTGAGATCATTTGGGTTCAGATGGAGATTCCTGGCAGCAGACCAGTTTTACTGGGATGTTGTTATAGACCTCCAGAAAATGATGTAGACTATTTGGTTGAAATCTATGAGATGATGACTCTGGTGTCAGAGAATGAGATGAAAGACATTTTGGTGATGGGGGACTTTAATGTTAAATGGGACACTAACCTGAAGCTGACTAAAGATGCTGTTGATATTTTATCTAAATCAGGGTTGGAGCAGATTGTAAAAGTTAAAACCAAGTTTGCCAAAAAATTCTCATCATGCATTGATCACATTTATACGAATGTTCCAGAACTTTTCCCAGAATTAAAATCCATTGTAACTGGTTGCAGTGACCATAACCTCGTTACCGTCACAGTCAGTAAAAACATTCCTAATTGGACCAGAAGGTCAAACCAGTTTGATCTAAATGAATTTAATAAAGACATACTGGAAGCTCGATGGTCTGATGTGCATCAAGAGCTTAATCCTAAGAAAGCGCTGTTGAGGTTTATCAAAAAAGTTCTCAAAATAGCAGATAAACATGCTCCATTACAGGCTCATGACATTTATGATTTACCGACTTTGGATGATGAGTTGAAAACTTTAATATTGAAAAGAGATCAGGCAAAAGAGAAAGCAGAATATTATTATCAAAAATATTACAACTTAAAAGTAGAGGTTGAAAAGTTTAGTAACAGAGAAAATCAGATATGTCTCAAGCAGCAACTTGAAGAGGTTAAAGATGCTCCTAAAAACTTCTTTAAAGTATATAAAGAGTATTTGGGTAAAGGTTTGCCTTCTCAGGTGTTCAACATAAACCCTGAGGGAAATGTAACCTCAGACATTTATTATCTAAACAGGAAACATTTAATCAATGTTTCTCTGTTCCAAAGCATGAGCGACGCTGCAGATTTATTCAGTTTTGGTAACATTGATCCTGAAAGATGAAACAAATTGTTGAAATTGCTCCTTAGTAATGTCACTCACAAAATCCATAAAAAAGATGCTAAAATGCTGAAACTGGCCGTTGATGACATCTCTGGTCCCATCTGTCACATCCTGAACAGATGTATCGACACACAGGAGTTTCCTTCTGAGCTCAAACAGTTTAGGGAGAACAGCAGTCATGACAGTGTCTACGTTATATTAGGTTATATCTTTGATATAATTCTCTTTACACAGGCCAAACAGTACTTCACTGGTAGGAACAGGATCCCTTCAGAACCACTTGATGATGAAATCAAACAAATAGAGACTGATTGGCTCACAGAAACTAAAAACAGCAAAATAGTTCAAGCTGTGTTCTTGGATTTCAGTTCGTTCTTTGACACCATCAGTCATGATCTGCTGATAGAAAAACTGAGATCTTCTGGTTTCTCAGATTCGGCTCTTTCTCTGATAAAAAGCTTTCTTTCCTACCGTGAAGGTTCCCGTGGTCTGCCTCGAGGAAGCTTCCTCGCTCGACTCCTCTTCAGCTTCTTCATTAATGATCTCCAGGAGGGCTTAAAATCATCCCCTGCTGTCATCTGTCAAAATCACGTGATTATTTACGCTGCACATGAAAACAGTGAGGTGTTAAATGAACAACTGAACGCAGACGTACAAATCATGAGTAACTGGGCCAATATTAGTACGACTCTTTTTAATATAACAACACAAACAATTAAACCGACCAAAAGTAACAGTTCAGTAACTAATATGTTTAAGGTCCTCAGGTCTTTTCTATACTATAATCAGTTTAACTTAAACTGGATCCAAGTATTTAGAGTAATTATGAAGCACTGTTATCCCTCCATGAGTAAAGAATTTATTAAAACCTTCAATAAACTGCAGCAGGTTACTGGCAGAAAGTTACTCAAAGATGTCCCTGAAGAGGTTTTAATTTCACTGGTGCTGCTGCAGCTTGAGTGAAAAACAGCAAAAGTTAACCAAAGTGCTCACTGAACATCTAGGAAGAAACTGAGTGCATTAATGCCAACACCACTTATTTGAATTTTGTTTCTTATTATCCTTTTATCTTCAGCCCCCCCCCCCCGACACTTTTCTCTTTGGGGGAACATGTTAAGAACATGAATGTTAAGAATCACATGTTAACATAACTGCAAATGTCTTCACAAGTGTACCTAAGTCATATTCTTTGTTTGTTTTGTGCACAAACTTGACAATAAAGCTGATTCTGATTCTACGTCGTCTCTTTATGTTTTACTGGTGGGCCGTGTCAATCATGGAAAAAAATATGATATCTGATCCTTCAATTATTTTGCCCTGTGTCATTTATTTTTGAAATAAAATTGTATTTTTGTTATATTTATTACAATAATTAGAATTTAGAGTCGTTCTTTGGATGAATAAAAAGGCTGTATACCTCACCAAGGCCCATCATTGAGTTTCATACTCCACAGAGGAACCGGACAAGGTTCCCTACGATCCATCTCTCTGTTTGCTCTTTTCACTCAACCACTTGCTTTAAGGAAGGAATTTGTGATGCAGACATTGAACATAAAATCAGTTTGTATGCAGATTATAAATTGGTATTCTTACAAGATCCATGTAATTCCCTTCAGGAAACTTCAAAATTATTAAAAACTTTTCCAAAATTTCAAACTGGAAGAAATCCATCATCCTTCCACTTTTGGAGAGGGCATGTGACTCTGCACAGCCTCTTACTATGGAACATGTTAATATTTAGGAATAAATATTTCTCCCAGGCTGTCAGAATAATTAATAATTTTTTTAGGCACTAGTGGACTTTATTTTTACATTTTTATTAAAGTAGATTGACAGGAAATAGGGTGGAAGGGAATGCAGTACTTTCTTCTAAAGTTCAGTTGTTTTCCTCTGTGGTTTATCAGGACCGACATGTCTTGGTGCATTCTGGGAAATGTAGGAGTCCAAACATAACATAAAAAATGCAAATGTCTGTGTTCAAACAGGCTAAAATGACTGAAAATCAACACTAATCTCTTAAAATTACATGAACAGACCTAATAAAGTTCTGAGCAACAGAAGCAAAGTTCTGATGATTTTACTGCCAGATATTTTAAGACACACATCATCTAATCTGTCTTCTCCATAGAGTGGGTCCAAATTTCCATAATCCAGAGTTTATGAATAACTATGTTGTGTAGCAGGAATATGAGTCTGTGTTTGTGTTGCAGCAGCAGAACTGAGCTCTTTCTGTTCAGTTTGGTTTACTGTGGTTTAGGTGAAGCTTTTGACCAGCAGGTGGCAGCAGACCCAATACTGTAAACATGATTTGTGTAAAAAGGTTTACAGTTTGTTATCTGGATGAGAAGCTGTGAAAATTGAAACTGAGTCAAAAAGCAGTTTTTCATGGTGCATAAAACCGGAAAACTAAGAAAAAAGTTCAACAATTACTATCTATATGAAAGGACTCAGATGAATCTAATTACTTTCCAGCAAAATAATTTTCTTCAGTTGAATAAAAACAAACTGAAGTCATTATTTTTGGACCAATGGAGGAGTCAGAACACAGCTTCAGTTACTACAGCTAGAAACCAGAGATCAGGCCTGAAATCTGGATGTAGTGATGGTCTCAGACCAGAACCTCCAGAACCACATAAAGATAATCACTAAGTCAGCCTTCTATCACCTGAAGAACTTTTCCAGGATTGAAAGACTAATGTCCAGCAGGATCTGGAGAAACTCTTCACAGGTTTGCCTTAAAGGTCCATCAGACAGCTGCAGCTGATCCAGGAGCTGCTGTCTGGTCCTCAAAAGAACCTAGAAGGTGGAGAACATCAGCCCAGTTCTAAAGTCTTTCCACTGGTTCCCTGGACCTCAGAGAAGAGACTTCTGTTTTTAAGTCACTGAAGGGCTTAGAACCAAAATATTAAAGATATATTGCTGTTGTATCAACCTTCCAGACCACTCGGGTCTCCTGGTTCCAGTCTACTCTGCATCCTCAGAACCAGAACCAAACATGGAGAACCAGCATTCAGTTCTTCTGCTCCACTAATCTGGAACAAACTCCCAGAAACCTGCAGAGATGCTGAATCCCTGAGTTCTTTTAAATCAACGTTAAAACCCATTAGTTCAGAGTTTCAACTATTAACTAAAACCTCGTTAATTTCAGTCTATAGTTCAACTTTTCTTCACTTCTCTTTATTATACCAGTACTCTGTAGTGATATAATAAAGAGAAGTAGTGACTACTGTGTACTTCTTTCGGTTTTCATTTCTCATGTTTTCATCACGTAAAGCACTTTGAATTGTCTTGTTGCTGAAATATGCAAATAGACGTGCCTTGCCTTGCATTCCAGATGACAAATAAGCACACACAACCACTCCAAACACACACAAACGCATACAAACAATCTAAAAGGTTAAAGGTCATACAAACACAGGTTCATATTTCATTAATGCAACCTATCTGATCTGAGGCCAAATGCAGCTTTGACCTAATAAATTCAATAAATTCAAAAATCAATTAAACAATTATGACACCATCTCCAGATATCCTTTTTATTGAGCAAAGCTGCTCTGGAACATGGAGATAACCAGCATTAAATGTTGCGACAGGACACATAAAAGATGAATAAAAATAAAAATAACATTTCTTTTGCTCCAAACATTTTTTAAAGTTTAAATAATTCTGGCAGGTTTCAGTTTTCATGTAGATGTTAGATTTATCAGCCTGAATGTTGCCTTTAATTTATTATTAGAAACTGTTTAAGATCGTCTTGGTGTTGTGGCCACAACCTTAGACTGAATGTTATTAACGAATCTTTTCTTCTATGGATCCAGCTTCCAGTTTGTGTCCATAAGGCAAACAATTTCAAAATGTAATCTGCTGTTTTTCTTTGATTTTAATAATAGTTGGATTTATATGATCTGCTGGGATTAGAACTGAAATAATTAGGTTAATATTGGATCTGAATCGAACCCTCCGTCATAAACTGTTGCTGTATGAAATAAACTGAATTAAACTGAATTCTTCTTTTTCACTATTTAACAGATAGTCAGTTAATGACCCAGCAGGAATTGGGACCATGTAAAGTTGCCTTTTAATGACCAGGATCATATTTATATTACTGTAAACAGTTTTAATAGTGCAGCGAGATGTATGAACCAAGGTAACTGGGGAGCTACAGTAAAAGAAAACTTGTAGGTTAAACCAAATCATGGGACATTACTGTCTTCTGCTCAAAGTTCAGACTGATTATTATTTTATGGTTAATTCCTCAGTGCTTTGAGGATTTTTCTCTACGTTTTCAGATGTTGTAATTACTGCATTATTACTGGGCAGTTTTTGAAGAGGCCAAGTTTTAAAAACTAAATGTTTCATTTTAGCCAACCATAATTATGGATGTTGCCCTCATTTGGGAATTTTCTTGATAGTTTTTCATAATCTGTGTTTGTTAAATTCCTCTCAGGAGCACTTTATTTTAAACATTTCATTACATCACCACAAACCACAAACATTTTATCTGCGCTGGCACACCTCCTGATGAGTAATGGGTGAAGCTCAGGTATAACCCAGAAGGTGAGAGAGCAGGTGTTCAGGTGTGTTTGTTGAGCTTTCAGTTTGACTTCATTTGAGCCTGTTGAAAGTTAAAAGACAACACAAAAAAAACACGAAACATCACAACTCTTTAGATTTTATCCAACGCTGTGGTAACTGGACCTCCATCAGGCAACCCTTTGTGGTAACTGGACCTCCATCAGGCAACCCTTTGTGGTAACTGGACCTCCATCAGGCAACCCTTTGTGGTAACTGGACCTCCATCAGGCAACCCTTTGTGGTAACTGGACCTCCATCAGGCAACCTTTTGTGGTAACTGGACTTCCATCAGGCAACCCTTTGTGGTAACTGGACCTCCATCAGGCAACCCTTTGTGGTAACTGGACCTCCATCAGGCAACCCTTTGTGGTAACTGGACCTCCATCAGGCAACCTTTTGTGGTAACTGGACTTCCATCAGGCAACCCTTTGTGGTAACTGGACTTCCATCAGGCAACCCTTTGTGGTAACTGGACTTCCATCAGGCAACCCTTTGTGGTAACTGGACCTCCATCAGGCAACCCTTTGTGGTAACTGGACCTCCACCAGGCAACCCTTTGACATCACAGAAGTCTTCAAACAGTTGAGTGAGTAAATAAATTTAAAATGAACATATTTGACCACTTTGTTCAGCTTGATGTAACGGACCTTTAGGTGGACAAGTTGTTAGTTTCAACCCTAAAGTCAGAGTAGTTTTTGCTTGATGTAAACTGTAGAAGGTCCAGTCTGGACCTGTTAAGGTTATTTGAATAACTGATAGAAGATCATATTTATTTCCTGGATGTTCTTACTGAGTATGAAAAAGAACCTGGTCCATTAACTCTGAGGAAGCTTCTCACAAGACCTTTCCACCTGACTTGAGTCGTGTTAAACTTTCATCCTAAAATCTTCTGATTTTAGAACAAT